>NC_141831.1:3777217-3907217 GCF_982586985.1 Callionymus lyra | reverse complement strand
AAAAATGTCATCACAAGAGTCAAGTTCATGTTTGCGACCAGATCGTTTGTCTTCATCATCACGTTCATCATCATCCCAGACATGGTTCATAGTGCAGTGTGGGGGGTCCAAAGGTCATAGGAATGAAGTCTCAAAAGTCTTTTCAAGATCAGAGAAACCATCAGATGTTCAATCACGTTGAACCAGTACAGCTCCTCCCTCTCTGGAGCAGAAGTTCATTCTTGGTGGAAAGTTGTTGAGGTTGAGTTCTTGTTTGTTCAGCTCAGAAAGATTGCTTCAACTGTAGGTGTCACCAATAGGGAACTGGACCAAAGTTCCTGGACTAAAAGCCAAAAATGCGCCATTGTTGACCAAAATTCTTTGTTTGTTTCCATCCCCTCGTCCTCTTCTCCTGCCACACCCATGCACTCCTGCCAGTGGCCAATAGGGAGCTATGATAGGACCCTAGAACTATCATCAACTATCATCTATGATAGGAGCCTAGAACTATCATCAACTATCATCTATGATAGGAGCCTAGAACTATCATCAACTATCATCTATGATAGGAGCCTAGAACTATCATCAACAATCATCTATGATAGGAGCCTAGAACTATCATCAACTATCATCTATGATAGGACCCTAGAACTATCATCAACTATCATCTATGATAGGACCCTAGAACTATCATCAACTATCATCTATGATAGGACCCTAGAACTATCATCAACTATCATCTATGATAGGAGCCTAGAACTATCATCAACTATCATCTATGATAGGACCCTAGAACTATCATCATCTATCATCTATGATAGGACCCTAGAACTATCATCAACTATCATCTATGATAGGACCCTAGAACTATCATCAACTATCATCTATGATAGGAGCCTAGAACTATCATCAACTATCATCTATGATAGGACCCTAGAACTATCATCAACTATCATCTATGATAGGATCCTAGAACTATCATCAACTATCATCTATGATAGGACCCTAGAACTATCATCAACTATCATCTATGATAGGACCCTAAAACTATCATCAACTATCATCTATGATAGGACCCTAGAACTATCATCAACTATCATCTATGATAGGACCCTAGAACTATCATCAACTATCATCTATGATAGGACCCTAGAACTATCATCAACTATCATCTATGATAGGACCCTAAAACTATCATCAACTATCATCTATGATAGGACCCTAGAACTATCATCAACTATCATCTATGATAGGACCCTAGAACTATCATCAACTATATATATATATATAATAATATAATAATAATTATTAATAATAATTGAGTCGGAACAAAAGTCAATTAAGAAGTAAACAAAGAGAAAACCAGCAGGGGGCAGCATAGCAAATACAACACCAAAGATCAGAAATTGAGAGAAGAAGAGAAAACATGAACTAGATATCAACAAACGTACACACAAGCAGTCAGTGACACACTTATTTTAGATAAGCAGTATTAGCTTTAGACAAAACAACAAAAGTTACACGCAATGTGACCAATTGTGAGTTGATCGATTTATAATGTGAAATAGGAAGAGAGGATGGTCAAGATAATGGGGTCAAAAGGTCATTAATACATGCAGAAACAAAGGATGTCAACAATCAATGTTAATTGTGTTATTGTTATTGAACACAGCAGAAGAAGGAGAAAATTGAAAAGTGAGTTGGTTTGTTTTTCTTCTTAAACCAATTATACCACTAATTAACTGTATATATTCATATATACCTCAATTAAGAAACAGGATTAATTGTAAAAGTCAACAAAGAATGTTACTTTATAAAGAGAAAAGATAATTATATCAAACCCAATAGTGAATATAATTCAAGATGACGTAAGAAAGTGTGTTTAAAGAAGACATGAATACAACGGGAGGGTCGGTGAGGAAAAGAAGGAAGTCTTGAAAGTTCAACCTCTAAGTGAAACCACTCCCACCAACAAGGAAACTCTCTTTCAGAGCTCAGTCGGACCTGCAGCAGCTCACAGGGCAAGTCTGCCAAGCAGCAGTTGTTCTTATCAGCAAGAGATAGTGATCAAAGACACACACACACAGACTCTCAGCTGAGTCACACAAAGTCAGAGATCTCACACAAATGAATGCTAATTTTTACAAGTACCGCAGCGAGAAAAAAATATTCAAAAGATAAAAATATACAGACACAGACAATTTAAACAAAACAATATGTCATGACAATACGACGACAACAGTATTTTACCAAAACAGGTCAGAGAGACACACTATGCTGCGTGGAACGAGACTCTTACCAGCCTGTCGTGTCTAAAGTGTTGAAGTCATAATGACGAGAGCCCCTCGATCGCTCAGTTAGCTTCCAAACACCCTGGATAGGAGACCCCTCAACTATTCCATCTATTTCAACCCCCGTCGAACTAACTCTAAACTAATCACCAATGAGACTTTATCCATCACCGTGATGGTTCGGAAAAATTAACCAGCCCTGACTATACTGACAAATACCTGTGGAGCCTCTCAACACAGAAACACAATGAGATCTAACTGGCCTACACACCCACAGCTGGCAGAGCAGGATATTGGGAGAGACCCCTCAAATCACCACATATCCCCAAATTTATGATGGCTACTTGGCTTACCAAAAAAGTATGTCTACATTAATCAACCATAGGCCAAGTATCCTCACTAGTTTGAGGTCAGTCAGTAACGTCAGACGCCCCGTAGAGGGAGCCAGCTACACTCCACCCCTACTCTGAATCCCAGGGGTTACCAGGTCGTGTAACCCCGTCTCCTCTGCCTATCAATTCAACTTAAATTCTAATCAAATGTTTTTCTTCAAAACTTCAACCCGGGACACGATAGTGTCGTCTACACTTAAAACAACAACAAACAACAACTGATCATACAATACCCCAAAAAACGAGCATCCGCTTAAGAAAGTACTATTGAGAAATATAATCTACATTTGTGACAGAACCAGAGACTTACGTTTATTCTTCCAGGCAACCAAAACTAATATAAAATATAAATATATGTAATCTTTCCTAACCAAAAATATAAACTAACAAAAATCGATGTAAATTATAAGATCAAATCTTTCTCACCTGATTCCTGAAGGTATAGTTGGTACCCTGGTTGACTGGAAAACAATCAGCTTAGAGTTCGTCTCAGAACCGAATAGGCCTTCTGACCACCAGTCCACCAGACCACGCCAAGGGTCACGGCAGCAAGTTGTGGGGATTTTGTGTTCCGGTGAACCGACCTCCCCAGTCTCTACGTGGAGGTGGAAGATGAAGGACAGACACATGGATGAGTTTAAGAAAAATGCCCGTTTAGTGAATTATGCAGAAGTCAGAGACAAACTTACATGAACACGGCCCTAGCAACAGAGAGATCTAGCAACAGAGAGATCTATCAACAGAGAGATCTATCAACAGAGAGATCTAGCAACAGAGAGATCTAGCAACAGAGAGATCTAGCAACAGAGAGATCTAGCAACAGAGAGATCTATCAACAGAGAGATCTATCAACAGAGAGATCTAGCAACAGAGAGATCTATCAACAGAGAGATCTAGCAACAGAGAGATCTATCAACAGAGAGATCTATCAACAGAGAGATCTAGCAACAGAGAGATCTATCAACAGAGAGATCTATCAACAGAGAGATCTAGCAACAGAGAGATCTAGCAACAGAGAGATCTATCAACAGAGAGATCTATCAACAGAGAGATCTAGCAACAGAGAGATCTAGCAACAGAGAGATCTAGCAACAGAGAGATCTATCAACAGAGAGATCTATCAACAGAGAGATCTAGCAACAGAGAGATCTATCGCAGATGAGCCAGAACGCAAAGATCCCACAAAATGGTGGATCTTTATAGTAGAATATTCAGGTTAACGCCTCTAGTCAATTGTACATGTAGGATTGGTCAGTAACTGTAAACACTTGATTCTAAGATGGCCGCCGCACGTGGTCGTCGTGGAAATTTACCAAAGGTTGTTGTCTTCTAGAGAGAGTCTGTTCCCAGCGACTTGCTGGCCTGTTGTGTCTTTCAGTGTGAGTTCTTAAACAGTGTCCAGAGACTTGCTGGAATCTGGGATTGTTTAATCTTTCTGTGTGTGTGGAAGGCTTTATTTGACCTGGCCTGTGAGTTGTTACAGTCAATCAATGAATTAAATATGTAAGATTTTCAGTTAATCAAGTGACTATTTGAAATGTGAGAAAGATCTAGATGATTGATTACAGTAAAGTTGTCATTTCCATACACAGGTTTTGAGAAAATGAACTGATAAAAGTGAAAAAGTAAATTGAATGAAGCAATAATTATGTTTTTATTGCATTAAAATAGTGTGAATCATGTGATTTCACAACAATGTCCGTTGATGCTTCACATCTGATGAAGCTAACAGGAAGTAGATGCAGAACATCCTCCTGATGTTATCGCTTCCAGCAATCGTAGACGAGAAGCTGCTGATGGTGAAGAGATTGATGCAATTTCTTCTAAATAAATTCCAATTAATTCTCGTTTCGTGATCAGAAAACAATGAAAACATCAATAGAGACTGTAGTAAAAGTTTATAATCGTTCTTTGAAAATATCTTTTGACATCACACTGTTGTGAAGGAGTTCAGACGAGTGTAAATGTTTATATTTGACATACATTAACACAAATACTCTATTAACAGAGACGATCTTGTTTGAAACCTCTTGACAGGAAGTTGAACAAAAATAAAACTACTTTTTTCATACTCTATGAAAGTAAACCATGGCTGAAGCATCCGAGGAACAATGAGTTCGTTTTTCCTGCACAAGTCTTCACGATGACAAACCAATCCAATGTAAGAAGTTCTGTCTGATACTAACATCAGGTTTATTTTAAAACCATTATTGCGAAACATTTCAAAGACAACAAACGTGAGAGTGTTTCCTGCTGCGATGTTTATCATCGTCCACGTCACTGATGCGTTGACACGCGTGTGTTTGTTTCTACCTCTTTTATCAGTGAGAGATTAGATGAGCTCGACGTCAGGACCACAAAGTTTCAAGACCAACAAAGACACGAGACTCTTCATCGACTTCTTCGCAGCTGAAAACATGCTGGTGTGCGTTCTTATAAGTTGTTTACACGCTGTTGACTGGAATCATTCTCCTCAACTGTTGTTCAAGAGGGTGTTATCTTAACACTAAATATAGTTGAACATCTTTCCTCTGATGAAGTGAAGTTTTCATCACTTTCACTGATTGACTGTTTGTAACCGTGATTCTTATAGATCTTATTCTGATGCTGGTCGTTGTTGAACCTCGATGTTCATCTGACGAGTTAAAGCTGAATTTATGAACATGTATGAATCAATGTTTTGTTCTATAACAAACACATGTTGTGTTGTGTGTGTGTGAAGATAAATGAACCATAATTATGTTCATCATTTCTTCTCCTTCTGCACTGAATGAATCACAGTCAGAATCTATTGTCATTGTCATAATTCAACCAAATCTTCCAGACCACACCTGGGCAACGTGCGGCCCGGGGCCCACATGTGGCCCTTTGACTGTATTCATGCGGCCCTCAAGAGGTCAGAGTAGAACATAGACATTATTTCCGACAGCTTTCAATTTAATATTGAGTTTATTATTTTATTAACTCTAAAAAAAAATATATATATATATATATATATATATATATATTTTCCTTTCTCTTTTTTTGTTTTTAGTTTTCTGAAAATGTCTTGCCAATAAAAATTATTGACATCATATTTAGAGAAATAGGTTATTTTCCCATCATTTTCTTTTACTAGAAAGGTTTATAAAAGGGTTTACATAGCCAGGTTTATTTTATGCTGATATTTCTTTCTTTACTATTCTTCCTTGCTTGTTTTTTTAAAGTTTTTCTCTCATATTTTAGCTCTTCGCTCCTCTCCTCTGGATTGACGGCCCCTCACAACAGTCACAGTATATAATGTCTCTGCAGAGGAAATTTAATTGCCCACCCCTGCTTTAAACTATGACAATATGATGTTAATATTTTTTAAAGAGCCAGGTTTTGAGATAATTAACAAATAAAAGTTCAAAAGCAAATTGAATGAAGCAAAAGTTATGTTTTTATTGCAATAAAATAGTTTGAATCATGTGAGTTCACAACAGTTTCCGTAGAAGCTTCACACCTGATAAAGCGAACAGGAAGACTCTCATCACTTCATCCTGAACAAACCAGCTGATGACGTCTGCTTGATCTCAAGATGGAGCGTTGAGGAGAAGGAACTTCTGTGGTTACGTTGACATGTGTAATGTTAGATTAAAAATTATTATACACTATACGTATACGCCATACTTAAATAAATGCTAAACGATAATCAAAATATAAAGTATAAATTACTAGCTTCATCTAAGAGCTTAAACGTTTGAATACATATTCACAATCAAAATTTCACTCCAGACTGATACACTGTTTCAAGACAAGCTTGAAACAGAATTAGAGACATGACACCGGTTATTTAAACGTCTGTTTGTCTGCCTTTTCACACCTTGGGTCGTGGATGAAAAGAACGAAGCGGGACACATCTAGGAGACAAAAACCCTCACCCAAGAACATTTGAATGATTAGAAAAGGAAACAAATTAGGAAGGAATCTCCACAGGGGATAGTGGCACAGGAAGCTTGAAGGAACCAATATGGCGATAGGGGGAGGACCTCTTGGCCCGGAAATTTGCCTTAAATATAACGATGTTTCTACAGTTCGAGACCGTTTCTCCCTGGACTATTGAATTGTAAAGTCGCCGGCAGAAAGCACGTCCGATCGATCGTAAAGCTTGTATTTTGTTTGACTTGAAGCGGCGAATAAACGACCTGTGACACTCTGCATTGACCTTTTCTCTCCACGAAGCGAAGTATTGAGACCCGGAAGTGACAGCGTGTTGGAGCGACCGGAACAGACTCCTGTTTTGACCGTTTCAGTAACTATGTTGACATGTGTAACTACGTTCACATGTATAACTATGTTGACATGTGTAATTATGTTGACATGTGTAACTACATTGACATGTGTAACTACGTTGACATGTATAATAACTACATTGACATGTGTAACTACGTTGACATGTTTAATAACTACGTTGACCACACGGTTCAGGACCAGAGGAGAGAAATCTTATCAGGCTGTTGCTCCTAAGCTTTGGAACAATCTTCTCTCTCTTTGCTCTTGATGGATCTACTGACTCCTTTAAGAAACATCTTAAGACGTTTCTATTTGTTCAGGCTTTTCCTTGATTTTCTGGAACTCCTGTTGTATTATCAGTTAAACCTAACCTTTAAAGTATATACTTTATTGAATATTGTTTTGATTGTTTAAGCGCTTTGTGACCCTGATCTGGAAAAGTGCCATATAAATAAAAATTACTTACTTACATTTGTAATTACATGGACATGTATAACTACGTTGACATGTATAACTACGTTGACATGTGTAATTACGTTGACATGTGTAATTACGTTGACATGTATAACTAGGTTGACATGAGTAATTACGTTGACATGTATAACTATGTTGACATGAGTAACTACGTTGACATGTATAGCTATGTTGACATGTATAACTATGTTGACACGTGTAATTACGTTGACATGTATAACTATGTTGACATGAGTAACTACGTTGACATGTATAACTATGTTGACGTGTGTAATTACGTTGACATGTATAACTATGTTGACATGAGTAACTACGTTGACATGTATAGCTATGTTGACATGTATAACTATGTTGACATGAGTAACTACATTGACATGTATAACTACTATAACACGTCCTCACACCCAAGGCGTCATACCGTCCTACGCCGTGCAATGTCCCCCTGGCGTCCCTAAGGTAACGTTACAAGGGGGACAAAAACGTCGGTTTTCGCCTACCCGGGTCACCCAGTAATATACAGAGCACTCCCCGACATCGGATTCAAACGACCCGGGTTACATTTGAGGCGTCGCCTAACTCGTCGTTGCCATGGTAACGTGACGTGATGTGACGCTGTTGTCATTTGTCTACCGTAATTCTAAAACTATGAAGCGCACTTGAAACTTTTAATGTCAACAGTGCAATTCTACCCCTGATTGTGCTTAACGACCTCGATCCACTTTAAGAGATGAACATAAATCGGTAAAAAATGCTTCATTTTTATTTTTTGAAGCTTGGATTGTTCACGCATCGCGGAAGTCAAGAGGCTCTGGCGGATTAATACATGCTTAAAAGGTCCTGTAAAAGTGACTATATTGTATAGTTTTAGGTGTTTCAACTCCATAATGTTGACATTGTTTTATGAATGAGTAAAATAAATGTGTTATTTCGCTTGATCCTCTTTATAATCCAGTGCGTTTTCCTATGAAAATAGAATCTTTCATTGAGATTGCGTTCATGGACATATGTTTTCTTTTTATTTAGCTGCGATTATGAGCGTCTACGTGACGTTTGTCAACAGTAATTGCGATCCTGCAGAGGTGACGTCACACAGGCTAATAAACTGATCCTGCAGCGGTGACGTCACACCACAGGAATAAAATGAGATATTGTGCTTGTTTGTTTAAAAGCGCCATGAATACAATTGTAGATGTGTGCTTGTATAAAGACCGAGTAAAGTTTAGTTTAAGTTTAGCGTCAGCTAAAAAGTTTTCAAACTGCCGCACACGCAACTTCCGCCAAACCTCCGGCTGTTGACGTCACAATTGTTGACAAAGATCGATAGCATTTTGTGCCCACGTTTGTGCATAACTTGACGGAACCAGGTGCGCGTCACTCGTCTATTGAGGTAAGATATAATTATTGCATTAAGACTCCGAAATAAGGTTTCATTGCGTGTAATGTAACTTTCTGTGGTGCGTTAACACGAGAGCTAGTTCGCTAAAACTTAGCTTTTTAAATTATAATGTAACTCACACACGTATTTTGTTTGTTATTTTGAAGGACGAAAATATATTTTTATTAAAATAAAAAGTTTGCTATATTGGTAGGTCATGGTAGGCGATTTATTTTATTAATATTCAAGATATTGATTTCATTTATCACTTCCGCATATTAATACAGATAACATATTTATCGTATTTAAGTATATAAGTATACGTTTATCTGTTGTTGTTTTCTTTAAATGAAAGAATATATATAAAATAATAATGAAAAGTATTTTAAATTCCAGCATAAAGAGGTAAACCAGATGGAAACACCATCAAACAATGGATGAAGGAAACATAGAGAGCTTATCTCTGAATGATCAAGTATACTTGCTTGTATTTATTGATTTATTATATTTAAAAGGGAGAACTAGTATGTTTATGTTTTGTTTTTGCATGGAAGTGACTTGCAAGAACTGCCCAGAACTCCAGACCTGCTTGACATGAAACCTTTCTCTCTGTGGTTCCTGACAAATGATTTCAAATGTGAGGTAAGTGAGTAATATTTGTTACATAGTGAACACAAACATGTAAACCTACAGCACATCCCATCATGTAAATAATCTAAAATGCAATTCTATTTTCTTTTCTAGGTGAGATGGAGTGCTGCATATCAGGTGCTGGACTAACCATCGGAGGTGGAAGGGGTCAACATGTCAAAAGCAGGTGAGATGGTTACATCATACACACTTTGGTCATTAAAATAGTCGTGTTTGGTAATAATGATCAATACATTTCTGTGGCAGGACGCACTGACATGCTGACGCTTATGGTCAAGGCTTTCTGGCTTCTGTTGTTGGAAACACTTGGTCGTGCCTGTCAAGGTGGAAGGTACCAGACTGAAGAGTCTTTTTCAATAGATTTTACACTTCAAATGATCGGAATCATACAACTTCATACACAATTTTTTCCGATTCTGTTGACTTTCAGACAAAGAGGATTCAACGTTGTTATGGCAGTAAGGAGACGGCAGGAAGTGAAAGATTCTTGAGAAAGAGATGAACCACCTCTGGTCTCTGTCAAGTCATTGTGATTCCCTGAAAGAGTTGTCTCGCATGGCAGCGTCACAGCAAGGTAAGAGTTTATTTAGCAAGTGAAGAACAGAAGTACAGCTGCTCATTCTTATTGTCTAATTATTTTAAGATGCACCATGGGCTTGACTGGTGAGGCTTTGAAGGATCTTCAGAGCATTTGAGGAGCAGCAGCAAGTCAGCATGACGTCACTCGAACCATGACTCGGACCAGAAACTACTACACACAAGTCTTCGCTGAGGACGAGACCATCAACGTCGTGCAGATTGACTCTGATGGTTACTCGTGACATTTGTGACGATCTGTGAACATTTGTTTGATATGAAACCTGTAATAAAGCACAATTTGACATCATTTTGAATAACGTCCCATAGTATTCATCATCAGTGCAGTATTGTGTTGTGAAAATGACTATTGGTGATTTAAAATTTGTTAAAAGGTCTCTGTTTACCCTGGTTTGAGATCGACATAGAGTTCAACATGAACAATATTCAGGCAAAGCAGACATCATATATTAATGAATCATGAATGAATGAATGCTTTATTTCAAACATGTTACATAAGAAAGTAAACGAACAAGAAGAAAAACGAACAAAACCAATGACATTAGTAAAACAATAATTATAGTCAAACAATAATATTTACCCAAAATGTCGAAAAAGTTACAAGGATGAAGCATAAGCTCGTCTATACCTAACCCTTCACTACTCAATTATTAACCATCAACACCCAAAGTATTAAACAAAATACAAACATAAACAAACTATTTAAGATATAAATAGAGATAAACCACTGCTTTCTTGAAATCACCACACTTGCAATAACTTTCATAATTTCATAATGCTGTCATTCCATGTGATATGGGTAAGCAGTAAAAAATGATTTAATTCATCAGTAATCATCATTGTTTAAAATAGCAACTGAAGAGCTATTTGTAAATTAAACTCAAACTATGAAATAGAAGACAGCACGTCTAAAAGCTTTGTGAGACCCACAGTACATGTTTGAACTTTAAAATATACATATTTATGTTATTGATAGGTGACTCAAGACTGCTGTTATACTATCAGAAAACTACACACACCAACATGATGTATTTGTTGGTAGTGGCCTGTGCTACATCAAAGGGTTAATTCTCTATCTTCAAGAGGCATGAAGGCCCTTGTAAAGCTGATATTTATATGACACATTCAGATGGTCTCCTACTATCCTGTGAGAAGTTTGGTGTCAATGAGTCCAAAAATGAGGGAGAGGTTGTCATTCTTCTGTCAAGATGGTCTCTGAGTGAAATAAGCAGACCTGATCCTTCAGGAATGGACTTAGGCAACTTTTTTTCTAATTGGATCTCAGAGCTGATATTTGGATATGTTATTCTAGACTCCATTCTGAGTTGAGCTGTGGTGGTTTGATGTTGCTATGAACTTCCTGTGCCCCATGGTATCATGGGAAACTTGGAGAAATCTGGACTTTTAAGCTCTATAAATCGACCATTGTTAATTTAAATGATCTGAAACTTTTAGAGGTTCTTCATGTTCCATTTGTACACATATCTTTTCAAGGGTGTTTCTCTAGGTGCTTCCTGAAGCTACTTCCGGTTTGGGAGGGGTTATCATTATGGTTCTACCTGCATATGATTTTACAGGTGTCAGAGGTCACACAGACCAAGTTTCATATGGCTGAGACACATTAGATTATTTACATGATGGGATGTGCTGTAGGTTTACAAGTTTGTGTTCACTATGTTACAAATATTACTCACTTACTTCACATTTGAAATCATTTGTCAGGAACCACAGAGAGAAAGGTTTCATGTCAAGCAGGTCTGGAGTTCTGGGCAGTTCTTGCAGGTCACTTCCATGCAAAAACAAAACAAAAACATACTAGTTCTCCCTTTTAAATATAATAAATCAATAAATACAAGCAAGTATACTTGATCATTCAGAGATAAGCTCTCCATGTTTCCTTCATCCATTGTTTGGTGGTGTTTCAATCTGGTTTACCTCTTTATGCTGGGATTTAAAATACTTTTCATTATTATTATATATATATATTCTTTCATTTAAAGAAAACAACAAAAGATCAAATCCCTCATCCAAAAGGGTTCAAATAAACTTATACTTATATACTTAAATACGATAAATATGTTATCTGTATTAATATGCGGAAGTGATAAATTAAATCAATATCTTGAATATCATTTATTATTTTCGTCAAAATAACAAAATAACAAACAAAATACGTGTGTGAGTTACATTATAATTTAAAAAGCCAAGTTTTATCGAACTAGCTCTCGTGTTAACGCACCACAGAAAGTTACATTACACGCAATGAAACCTTATTTCGGAGTCTTAATGCAATAATTATATCTTACCTCAATAGACGAGTGACGCGCACCTGGTTCCGTCAAGTTATGCACAAACGTGAGCACAAAATGCAATTGATCTTTGTCAACAATTGTGACGTCAACAGCCGGAGGTTTGGCGGAAGTTGCGTGTGCGGCAGTTTGAAAACTTTTTAGCTGACGCTAAACTTAAACTAAACTTAACTCGGTCTTTATACAAGCACACATCTACAATTGTATTCATGGCGCTTTTAAACAAACAAGCACAATATCTCATTTTATTCCTGTGGTGTGACGTCACCGCTGCAGGATCAGTTTATTAGCCTGTGTGACGTCACCTCTGCAGGATCGCGATTACTGTTGACAAACGTCACGTAGACGCTCATAATCGCAGCTAAATAAAAAGAAAACATACGTCCATAAACGCAATCTCAAATCTCAATGAAAGATTCTATTTTCATAGAAAAGCACACCGGATTATAAAGAGGATCAAGCGAAATAGCACATCCAGACTTTATTTTACTCATTCATAAAACCATGTCAACATTATGGAGTTGAAACAACTAAAAACATACAATATAGTCACTTTTACAGGACCTTTTAAGCATGTATTAATCCGTGAGAGCCTCTTGACTTCCACGATGTGTGAACAATCCAAACTTCAAAAAATAAAAATGAAGCATTTTTTACCGATTTATGTTCATCTCCTTAAAGTGGTTTGAGGTCGTTAAGCACAATCGGGGGTAGAATCGCACTGTTGACATTAAACATTTCAAGTGCGCTTCATAGTTGTAGAATTACGGTAGCCAAATGACAACAGCGTCACGTCACGTCACGTTACCATGGCAACGAAGAGGTGGGCGACGCGTCAAATGTAACCCAGGTCGTTTGAATCCGACGTCGGGGAGTGCTCTGTATATTACTGGGTGACCCGGGTAGGCGAAAACCGACGTTTTTGTCCCCCCTGTAACGTTACCTTAGGGACGCCAGGGGGACATTGCACGGCGTAGGACGGTATGACGCCTTGGGTGTGAGGACGTGTTGCAAAACCTTACTTTGACTGGCTGGTCGCCATTTTCCTTGCATGTGTCTTTGGTACAAAAAAACCCAAAACATTGAAATATATCGTGTGCAAATATTTGTCGTAACTCTGGACCATGTGTCGCCCCGATCCCCAAGACGAGAGAACCAGAACCCAGAGGTCGTCTATTGCAGAGCCTCCTATTTACACAGACTCTGTGGCATCGCGCGACAAGAGCTTCCGCTGTATTTACATTCAAAACTTCTTGAAATCAAAATCACTAAAACATCACCCGTCTCTCGACTCTCTCGAGTACATCAGTGTCGTCGCGACTCAATATTCAGCGGTCGACATGAAACTTTGAACTTTTTATTGAAATGTTGTTGTTTTCTATAATTGAATTGAATTTCTTCTTTTTTTTTAACAACGAATTTAATCATTTCTACATCGAAAAATTGTTTTTCGTCATTAATTTCATTTGTTTTTTTTGTTTTTTTTTGACACATAGAGTTTGATATTTGATTTCTATTTATTGGAAAATGAATTTAATCAATTCCATATTTTTTTTAATTCGTAGTCATTTCAATTCTATATAAAAATGAAGTTAAAATCGTGTCACCAGACATTACCAACAGAGCACCGAGCTACTGGATCCAACAATCACGTGATCAGCTGAAAAGTTTGATCTCAGAACTTTCAGCCAATCCTGCGACACGCAGACGATCACGTGATGACGTAGAATTTCCACTGGACTTCACTTTAGCTCGGAGCGAATAGATTGCTAAGCTAAACACCAGCTCATAGTGAGTCACTTTTGTCAAATTGACATTTGACCTTTTTTTTATTCTCACTCGTCTTCATTCACTTTGGTTTGTTTCGGAGACGACTTGTCATTATGAAAAGAAGTTAAAAAACAGGACTTTTATGCTATTATATGACTTTAAACTATTACAATGTGATGTTAATGTTTTTAAAAGTGTCAGGTTTTGAGAAAATTAACTGATAAAAGTGAAAAAGTAAATGGAATGAAGCAATAATTATGTTTTTATTGCAATAAAATAGTGTCAATAAAATGATTTCACAACAGTTTACGTTGAAGCTTCACACCTGATAAAGCGAACAGGAAGTTGACGCAGAACATCCTCGTGATGTTATCGTCTAGTTCCAGGAATCGTAGACGAGAAGCTGCTGATGGTGAAGAGATTGACATCATGAAGTCGCAGCAGAGTCGACTCTCACTCACAGACGAAGACATGGCTGCACTGATCCTGCTGCTGGTGGCGTTCTTCTCCAACAACATCCTCGCTGAGATCCTCAAGAAAGAAGGAATGTTTCATCGCTTCATCCTGAACAAAACCGCTGATGACGTCTGCTTGATCTCAAGATGGATCGGTGAGGAGAAGGAACTTCTGTGGAACTCTTCACAGCATCATGACTCCAGTCTTCAGAGAGAAGCTTCTTATAAAACAGACCCTCTGAAGGTTTCAGACTCGGGTCAGTACCAAGAACAGTGCTGGACCCAGAACAACGTGACGCACGAGAAGAACTCCACTTTCCTGGTTTGTGACACACGAAAGATGAGACGTCAGGACTTGAAACCTTATGTTGGAAAGACACTGGAGCTGAACTGTGACGGTGTGGGACCAAACCAGAGTGTCCAGTGGGCTTTATTTCAATCTAACCACAGAATAAGAAATGTTGATTTAGCTTTAATCGATGATGAAACATCTTCAATACACAAACTACAGCAAGTGAAGAACAAATCATCTCTTCTGGTAACGTTTGACATAAGTTCTGATTGGGTCGATTATTACTGTCTGCAGAAGAACCATCAGAGCTGTGAACTACTGAAGATGTTTCATGTTTTTATACAATATAATTACATTCACAGGTGGGTGGAAGAGAGTCTGGAGCTGAACTGCTCTGACTTCAGTGGAAACAAACCACACAAGTGGATCATTGATTCATTGATGAAACATGAAAAGATTGACAACTACACTCTGATGTTACCATCACTGACCTTGAACCACACAGGTCAATACCTCTGTGATCGCAGTGGTCAGTATGATTATTACTACCTGTATGTGTGTCCTGAGTCTGACCCGCCTGCTGATGTGTTCTTCACTGGAGGAGAGAACGTGACTCTACAGTGTGACTGGAAACAGCCTGATTACATTCTCTGGTTCATGAAGACAAACAGAACTGAAGGAAGAACATCACATGTATATGAAGAACAAGAAGACAGAATCTTTCTCTCCGACACGAGCCTGGTGATCACTAACATCTCTCTGGAACACAGCGGAGAGTTCTGGTGTGTGGTTGAGAAAGATGAACGTTGTGTGTTCACATCTAAGACCCTTGTAATGTTCGGAGAGCCAGAGGTTGATCACCATCTAGTGCGGTCTGTGATGCTCAATGTTGTGATCTTCATGATGTGTGTTGTTGTTGTTGTTGTTGTTGTTGTTGTTGTTGTTGTGGTCCAGAGGAGCAGGAGGAGAGAGCAGCTCCCAGCACCTGTGGAGGAAGTGGAGATGTTGGAAGTGTCTCCAGCGTCAGCAGATGTTCAGCCAGAGACTCTCTGAGGCGTCAACATGATCCACGAGTGTTTGGATGAATCTTTCTTTGACTGTTTGTTTGTAATCATTGTGACTCTTGTTTCCTCTTCCGTGTCAATAAAGTTCAACCATTGACCTCCAATAAAAGACTCCAGTTTTCTTTGTGTAGAGATGAAGTCGATGAGTTTACGTCACATATTATTCTGACTTTTTTCTTCCTGTTTTCCTTCTTTCTGCTCCTCAGTCTGGTTCTGTTTCTCACTGATGTCTCTTCTCTTTTCAAACATTTTCTCCAGAAAACAAGGTCAATAATCTCCTTTTAATCTCCTTCCTGATCTCATCACCGACTGCTTCAATAATGATGTATTTGACACGAGAACACAGTGTTTCTAAATGTCTCTCATCTTTCTGACATTTCTACACTTGTTAATGCAAGGATTTTGAATGCTTTTATTTTGTTTCGTGTTCTATTATTTTGAAAACCTTCAACCGGAAGTTGAACTCGTTGCTTCCAGTGTCAAAAGGCAGAAAAGTTATGTTTACGAGCAGAAACTCTTGGTAACATGAGAGACAAAGATGTTCCAGAGAATCCAGTGTCGACGCTTGATAAGGAGAACAAAGTGTTTTTTTAATGTGTGTTTGTAACATCTTTACCTTTAATGTTGTTTATTCTCTTTAAAATCAACTTCTGCTGTGTCAGTAAACATCAGTAAAAAATGCCAAATGCGTTAAATCGGTGGCAAATAAAACCACAACAGTGCAGAAGTATGGAAGTAAATCAATGCCATCAGAATATTGAAAGGTTGAATTTATTTCCATTATTGAATATTTGTTATATTTTAATTTACAAACAAACGTTATAAAGAGAGTCAGTGTCACCAGATGTGAGATAATTGTAAAACATGACATCGCTTGACAAAAGTTCTACAGCAGGTTTTGAACCCGCCACTCCAAAAGATGAGCCATTAACTCACTGAGCTAAACAGAGGTTGTGGGCGGAGCTTCAACAATGTGTCTTCTAGTGAAGGATCAGACCATCAGAGCGAACTATCGTTTGTGTTTCAATGCTTTGACGTCAGAATCTACTGATTGATCGTGAGATGTAGTTGAACATGTTTAAACTCCACACGTTAACAGTAAGTTGATACTTTGTCGTGAAAATAGTTGTTAGATTAAAATTATTATACACTATATGTATACGCCATACTTGAATTATCGCTTAAAGATAATCAAAATATAAAGTATACTCGCTTCATCTAAGAGTTTAAACGTTTGAATACACATTCACAATCAACATTTCCCTCAGACTGACACACTGTTTCAAGACAAGCTTGGAACAGAATTAGAAACATGACACCAGTTAGTTAAACGTCTGTTTGTCTGCCCTTTCACACCTGGGGTCGTGGATAAAAAGAACGAAGCGGTATACATCCGTGAGGGGGGGGGCTAGGAGACAAAACCCCCCACCCAAGAACATTTGAATGGTTATAAAAGGAAACAAATTAGGAAGGAATCTCCACAGGGGATCGTGGCACAGGAAGCTTGAAGGAACCAATATGGCGATAGGGGGAGTACCTCTCGGCCCGGAAATTTGCCTTAAATATAGTGATGTTTCTACAGTTCGAGACCGTTTCTCCCTGGACTATTGAATTGTAAAGTCGCCGGCAGAAAGCACGTCCGATCGATCGTAAAGCTTGTATTATGTTTGACTTGAAGCGGCGAATAAACGACCCGTGACACTCAGCATTGACCTTTTCTCTCCATAAAGCGAAGTATAAGAACCAGGAAGTGACGGCGTGTTGGAGCGACCGGAACGGACTCCTGGTTTGTCCGTTTTAAAACCATGGCTGAAGCATCCGAGGAACAATGAGTTAGTTTTTCCTGCACAAGTCTTCACGATGACAAACCAATCCAATGTAAGAAGTTCTGTCTGATACTAACATCAGGTTTATTTTAAAACCATTCTTGCGAAACATTTCAAAGACAACAAACGTGAGAGTGTTTCCTGCCGCGATGTTTATCATCGTCCACGTCACTGATGCGTTGACATGCGTGTGTTTGTTTCTACCTCTTTTATCAGTGAGAGATTAGATGAGCTCGACGTCAGGACCACAAAGTTTCAAGACCAACAAAGACACGAGACTCTTCATTGACTTCTTTGCAGCTGAAAACATGCTGGTGTGCGTTCTTATAAGTTGTTTACACACTGTTGACTGGAATCATTCTCCTCAACTGTTGTTCAAGAGGGTGTTATCTTAACACTAAATATAGTTGAACATCTTTCCTCTGATGAAGTGAAGTTTTCATCACTTTCACTGATTGACTGTTTGTAACCGTGATTCTTATAGATCTTATTCTGATGCTGGTCGTTGTTGAACCTCGATGTTCATCTGACGAGTTAAAGCTGAATTTATGAACATGTATGAATCAATGTTTTGTTCTATAACAAACACATGTTGTGTTGTGTGTGTGTGAAGATAAATGAACCATAATTATGTTCATCATTTCTTCTCCTTCTGCACTGAATGAATCACAGTCAGAATCTATTGTCATTGTCATAATTCAACCAAATCTTCCAGACCACACCTGGGCAACGTGCGGCCCGGGGCCCACATGTGGCCCTTTGACTGTATTCATGCGGCCCTCAAGAGGTCAGAGTAGAACATAGACATTATTTCCGACAGCTTTCAATTTAATATTGAGTTTATTATTTTATTAACTCTAAAAAAATATATATATATATATATATATATATATATATATTTTCCTTTCTCTTTTTTTGTTTTTAGTTTTCTGAAAATGTCTTGCCAATAAAAATTATTGACATCATATTTAGAGAAATAGGTTATTTTCCCATCATTTTCTTTTACTAGAAAGGTTTATAAAAGGGTTTACATAGCCAGGTTTATTTTATGCTGATATTTCTTTCTTTACTATTCTTCCTTGCTTGTTTTTTTAAAGTTTTTCTCTCATATTTTAGCTCTTCGCTCCTCTCCTCTGGATTGACGGCCCCTCACAACAGTCACAGTATATAATGTCTCTGCAGAGGAAATTTAATTGCCCACCCCTGCTTTAAACTATGACAATATGATGTTAATATTTTTTAAAGAGCCAGGTTTTGAGATAATTAACAAATAAAAGTTCAAAAGCAAATTGAATGAAGCAAAAGTTATGTT
Source organism: Callionymus lyra (assembly GCF_982586985.1). Taxonomy (NCBI): domain Eukaryota; kingdom Metazoa; phylum Chordata; class Actinopteri; order Syngnathiformes; family Callionymidae; genus Callionymus; species Callionymus lyra. The sequence goes on along the minus strand of NC_141831.1, from coordinate 3,888,176 downwards.
TTTATTGCAATAAAATAGTTTGAATCATGTGAGTTCACAACAGTTTCCGTAGAAGCTTCACACCTGATAAAGCGAACAGGAAGACTCTCATCACTTCATCCTGAACAAACCAGCTGATGACGTCTGCTTGATCTCAAGATGGAGCGTTGAGGAGAAGGAACTTCTGTGGTTACGTTGACATGTGTAATGTTAGATTAAAAATTATTATACACTATACGTATACGCCATACTTAAATTAATGCTAAACGATAATCAAAATATAAAGTATAAATTACTAGCTTCATCTAAGAGCTTAAACGTTTGAATACATATTCACAATCAAAATTTCACTCCAGACTGATACACTGTTTCAAGACAAGCTTGAAACAGAATTAGAGACATGACACCGGTTATTTAAACGTCTGTTTGTCTGCCTTTTCACACCTTGGGTCGTGGATGAAAAGAACGAAGCGGGACACATCTAGGAGACAAAAACCCTCACCCAAGAACATTTGAATGATTAGAAAAGGAAACAAATTAGGAAGGAATCTCCACAGGGGATAGTGGCACAGGAAGCTTGAAGGAACCAATATGGCGATAGGGGGAGGACCTCTTGGCCCGGAAATTTGCCTTAAATATAACGATGTTTCTACAGTTCGAGACCGTTTCTCCCTGGACTATTGAATTGTAAAGTCGCCGGCAGAAAGCACGTCCGATCGATCGTAAAGCTTGTATTTTGTTTGACTTGAAGCGGCGAATAAACGACCTGTGACACTCTGCATTGACCTTTTCTCTCCACGAAGCGAAGTATTGAGACCCGGAAGTGACAGCGTGTTGGAGCGACCGGAACAGACTCCTGTTTTGACCGTTTCAGTAACTATGTTGACATGTGTAACTACGTTCACATGTATAACTATGTTGACATGTGTAATTATGTTGACATGTGTAACTACATTGACATGTGTAACTACGTTGACATGTATAATAACTACATTGACATGTGTAACTACGTTGACATGTTTAATAACTACGTTGACCACACGGTTCAGGACCAGAGGAGAGAAATCTTATCAGGCTGTTGCTCCTAAGCTTTGGAACAATCTTCTCTCTCTTTGCTCTTGATGGATCTACTGACTCCTTTAAGAAACATCTTAAGACGTTTCTATTTGTTCAGGCTTTTCCTTGATTTTCTGGAACTCCTGTTGTATTATCAGTTAAACCTAACCTTTAAAGTATATACTTTATTGAATATTGTTTTGATTGTTTAAGCGCTTTGTGACCCTGATCTGGAAAAGTGCCATATAAATAAAAATTACTTACTTACATTTGTAATTACATGGACATGTATAACTACGTTGACATGTATAACTACGTTGACATGTGTAATTACGTTGACATGTGTAATTACGTTGACATGTATAACTAGGTTGACATGAGTAATTACGTTGACATGTATAACTATGTTGACATGAGTAACTACGTTGACATGTATAGCTATGTTGACATGTATAACTATGTTGACACGTGTAATTACGTTGACATGTATAACTATGTTGACATGAGTAACTACGTTGACATGTATAACTATGTTGACGTGTGTAATTACGTTGACATGTATAACTATGTTGACATGAGTAACTACGTTGACATGTATAGCTATGTTGACATGTATAACTATGTTGACATGAGTAACTACATTGACATGTATAACTACTATAACACGTCCTCACACCCAAGGCGTCATACCGTCCTACGCCGTGCAATGTCCCCCTGGCGTCCCTAAGGTAACGTTACAAGGGGGACAAAAACGTCGGTTTTCGCCTACCCGGGTCACCCAGTAATATACAGAGCACTCCCCGACATCGGATTCAAACGACCCGGGTTACATTTGAGGCGTCGCCTAACTCGTCGTTGCCATGGTAACGTGACGTGATGTGACGCTGTTGTCATTTGTCTACCGTAATTCTAAAACTATGAAGCGCACTTGAAACTTTTAATGTCAACAGTGCGATTCTACCCCTGATTGTGCTTAACGACCTCGATCCACTTTAAGAGATGAACATAAATCGGTAAAAAATGCTTCATTTTTATTTTTTGAAGCTTGGATTGTTCACGCATCGCGGAAGTCAAGAGGCTCTGGCGGATTAATACATGCTTAAAAGGTCCTGTAAAAGTGACTATATTGTATAGTTTTAGGTGTTTCAACTCCATAATGTTGACATTGTTTTATGAATGAGTAAAATAAATGTGTTATTTCGCTTGATCCTCTTTATAATCCAGTGCGTTTTCCTATGAAAATAGAATCTTTCATTGAGATTGCGTTCATGGACATATGTTTTCTTTTTATTTAGCTGCGATTATGAGCGTCTACGTGACGTTTGTCAACAGTAATTGCGATCCTGCAGAGGTGACGTCACACAGGCTAATAAACTGATCCTGCAGCGGTGACGTCACACCACAGGAATAAAATGAGATATTGTGCTTGTTTGTTTAAAAGCGCCATGAATACAATTGTAGATGTGTGCTTGTATAAAGACCGAGTAAAGTTTAGTTTAAGTTTAGCGTCAGCTAAAAAGTTTTCAAACTGCCGCACACGCAACTTCCGCCAAACCTCCGGCTGTTGACGTCACAATTGTTGACAAAGATCGATAGCATTTTGTGCCCACGTTTGTGCATAACTTGACGGAACCAGGTGCGCGTCACTCGTCTATTGAGGTAAGATATAATTATTGCATTAAGACTCCGAAATAAGGTTTCATTGCGTGTAATGTAACTTTCTGTGGTGCGTTAACACGAGAGCTAGTTCGCTAAAACTTAGCTTTTTAAATTATAATGTAACTCACACACGTATTTTGTTTGTTATTTTGAAGGACGAAAATATATTTTTATTAAAATAAAAAGTTTGCTATATTGGTAGGTCATGGTAGGCGATTTATTTTATTAATATTCAAGATATTGATTTCATTTATCACTTCCGCATATTAATACAGATAACATATTTATCGTATTTAAGTATATAAGTATACGTTTATCTGTTGTTGTTTTCTTTAAATGAAAGAATATATATAAAATAATAATGAAAAGTATTTTAAATTCCAGCATAAAGAGGTAAACCAGATGGAAACACCATCAAACAATGGATGAAGGAAACATAGAGAGCTTATCTCTGAATGATCAAGTATACTTGCTTGTATTTATTGATTTATTATATTTAAAAGGGAGAACTAGTATGTTTATGTTTTGTTTTTGCATGGAAGTGACTTGCAAGAACTGCCCAGAACTCCAGACCTGCTTGACATGAAACCTTTCTCTCTGTGGTTCCTGACAAATGATTTCAAATGTGAGGTAAGTGAGTAATATTTGTTACATAGTGAACACAAACATGTAAACCTACAGCACATCCCATCATGTAAATAATCTAAAATGCAATTCTATTTTCTTTTCTAGGTGAGATGGAGTGCTGCATATCAGGTGCTGGACTAACCATCGGAGGTGGAAGGGGTCAACATGTCAAAAGCAGGTGAGATGGTTACATCATACACACTTTGGTCATTAAAATAGTCGTGTTTGGTAATAATGATCAATACATTTCTGTGGCAGGACGCACTGACATGCTGACGCTTATGGTCAAGGCTTTCTGGCTTCTGTTGTTGGAAACACTTGGTCGTGCCTGTCAAGGTGGAAGGTACCAGACTGAAGAGTCTTTTTCAATAGATTTTACACTTCAAATGATCGGAATCATACAACTTCATACACAATTTTTTCCGATTCTGTTGACTTTCAGACAAAGAGGATTCAACGTTGTTATGGCAGTAAGGAGACGGCAGGAAGTGAAAGATTCTTGAGAAAGAGATGAACCACCTCTGGTCTCTGTCAAGTCATTGTGATTCCCTGAAAGAGTTGTCTCGCATGGCAGCGTCACAGCAAGGTAAGAGTTTATTTAGCAAGTGAAGAACAGAAGTACAGCTGCTCATTCTTATTGTCTAATTATTTTAAGATGCACCATGGGCTTGACTGGTGAGGCTTTGAAGGATCTTCAGAGCATTTGAGGAGCAGCAGCAAGTCAGCATGACGTCACTCGAACCATGACTCGGACCAGAAACTACTACACACAAGTCTTCGCTGAGGACGAGACCATCAACGTCGTGCAGATTGACTCTGATGGTTACTCGTGACATTTGTGACGATCTGTGAACATTTGTTTGATATGAAACCTGTAATAAAGCACAATTTGACATCATTTTGAATAACGTCCCATAGTATTCATCATCAGTGCAGTATTGTGTTGTGAAAATGACTATTGGTGATTTAAAATTTGTTAAAAGGTCTCTGTTTACCCTGGTTTGAGATCGACATAGAGTTCAACATGAACAATATTCAGGCAAAGCAGACATCATATATTAATGAATCATGAATGAATGAATGCTTTATTTCAAACATGTTACATAAGAAAGTAAACGAACAAGAAGAAAAACGAACAAAACCAATGACATTAGTAAAACAATAATTATAGTCAAACAATAATATTTACCCAAAATGTCGAAAAAGTTACAAGGATGAAGCATAAGCTCGTCTATACCTAACCCTTCACTACTCAATTATTAACCATCAACACCCAAAGTATTAAACAAAATACAAACATAAACAAACTATTTAAGATATAAATAGAGATAAACCACTGCTTTCTTGAAATCACCACACTTGCAATAACTTTCATAATTTCATAATGCTGTCATTCCATGTGATATGGGTAAGCAGTAAAAAATGATTTAATTCATCAGTAATCATCATTGTTTAAAATAGCAACTGAAGAGCTATTTGTAAATTAAACTCAAACTATGAAATAGAAGACAGCACGTCTAAAAGCTTTGTGAGACCCACAGTACATGTTTGAACTTTAAAATATACATATTTATGTTATTGATAGGTGACTCAAGACTGCTGTTATACTATCAGAAAACTACACACACCAACATGATGTATTTGTTGGTAGTGGCCTGTGCTACATCAAAGGGTTAATTCTCTATCTTCAAGAGGCATGAAGGCCCTTGTAAAGCTGATATTTATATGACACATTCAGATGGTCTCCTACTATCCTGTGAGAAGTTTGGTGTCAATGAGTCCAAAAATGAGGGAGAGGTTGTCATTCTTCTGTCAAGATGGTCTCTGAGTGAAATAAGCAGACCTGATCCTTCAGGAATGGACTTAGGCAACTTTTTTTCTAATTGGATCTCAGAGCTGATATTTGGATATGTTATTCTAGACTCCATTCTGAGTTGAGCTGTGGTGGTTTGATGTTGCTATGAACTTCCTGTGCCCCATGGTATCATGGGAAACTTGGAGAAATCTGGACTTTTAAGCTCTATAAATCGACCATTGTTAATTTAAATGATCTGAAACTTTTAGAGGTTCTTCATGTTCCATTTGTACACATATCTTTTCAAGGGTGTTTCTCTAGGTGCTTCCTGAAGCTACTTCCGGTTTGGGAGGGGTTATCATTATGGTTCTACCTGCATATGATTTTACAGGTGTCAGAGGTCACACAGACCAAGTTTCATATGGCTGAGACACATTAGATTATTTACATGATGGGATGTGCTGTAGGTTTACAAGTTTGTGTTCACTATGTTACAAATATTACTCACTTACTTCACATTTGAAATCATTTGTCAGGAACCACAGAGAGAAAGGTTTCATGTCAAGCAGGTCTGGAGTTCTGGGCAGTTCTTGCAGGTCACTTCCATGCAAAAACAAAACAAAAACATACTAGTTCTCCCTTTTAAATATAATAAATCAATAAATACAAGCAAGTATACTTGATCATTCAGAGATAAGCTCTCCATGTTTCCTTCATCCATTGTTTGGTGGTGTTTCAATCTGGTTTACCTCTTTATGCTGGGATTTAAAATACTTTTCATTATTATTATATATATATATTCTTTCATTTAAAGAAAACAACAAAAGATCAAATCCCTCATCCAAAAGGGTTCAAATAAACTTATACTTATATACTTAAATACGATAAATATGTTATCTGTATTAATATGCGGAAGTGATAAATTAAATCAATATCTTGAATATCATTTATTATTTTCGTCAAAATAACAAAATAACAAACAAAATACGTGTGTGAGTTACATTATAATTTAAAAAGCCAAGTTTTATCGAACTAGCTCTCGTGTTAACGCACCACAGAAAGTTACATTACACGCAATGAAACCTTATTTCGGAGTCTTAATGCAATAATTATATCTTACCTCAATAGACGAGTGACGCGCACCTGGTTCCGTCAAGTTATGCACAAACGTGAGCACAAAATGCAATTGATCTTTGTCAACAATTGTGACGTCAACAGCCGGAGGTTTGGCGGAAGTTGCGTGTGCGGCAGTTTGAAAACTTTTTAGCTGACGCTAAACTTAAACTAAACTTAACTCGGTCTTTATACAAGCACACATCTACAATTGTATTCATGGCGCTTTTAAACAAACAAGCACAATATCTCATTTTATTCCTGTGGTGTGACGTCACCGCTGCAGGATCAGTTTATTAGCCTGTGTGACGTCACCTCTGCAGGATCGCGATTACTGTTGACAAACGTCACGTAGACGCTCATAATCGCAGCTAAATAAAAAGAAAACATACGTCCATAAACGCAATCTCAAATCTCAATGAAAGATTCTATTTTCATAGAAAAGCACACCGGATTATAAAGAGGATCAAGCGAAATAGCACATCCAGACTTTATTTTACTCATTCATAAAACCATGTCAACATTATGGAGTTGAAACAACTAAAAACATACAATATAGTCACTTTTACAGGACCTTTTAAGCATGTATTAATCCGTGAGAGCCTCTTGACTTCCACGATGTGTGAACAATCCAAACTTCAAAAAATAAAAATGAAGCATTTTTTACCGATTTATGTTCATCTCCTTAAAGTGGTTTGAGGTCGTTAAGCACAATCGGGGGTAGAATCGCACTGTTGACATTAAACATTTCAAGTGCGCTTCATAGTTGTAGAATTACGGTAGCCAAATGACAACAGCGTCACGTCACGTCACGTTACCATGGCAACGAAGAGGTGGGCGACGCGTCAAATGTAACCCAGGTCGTTTGAATCCGACGTCGGGGAGTGCTCTGTATATTACTGGGTGACCCGGGTAGGCGAAAACCGACGTTTTTGTCCCCCCTGTAACGTTACCTTAGGGACGCCAGGGGGACATTGCACGGCGTAGGACGGTATGACGCCTTGGGTGTGAGGACGTGTTGCAAAACCTTACTTTGACTGGCTGGTCGCCATTTTCCTTGCATGTGTCTTTGGTACAAAAAAACCCAAAACATTGAAATATATCGTGTGCAAATATTTGTCGTAACTCTGGACCATGTGTCGCCCCGATCCCCAAGACGAGAGAACCAGAACCCAGAGGTCGTCTATTGCAGAGCCTCCTATTTACACAGACTCTGTGGCATCGCGCGACAAGAGCTTCCGCTGTATTTACATTCAAAACTTCTTGAAATCAAAATCACTAAAACATCACCCGTCTCTCGACTCTCTCGAGTACATCAGTGTCGTCGCGACTCAATATTCAGCGGTCGACATGAAACTTTGAACTTTTTATTGAAATGTTGTTGTTTTCTATAATTGAATTGAATTTCTTCTTTTTTTTTAACAACGAATTTAATCATTTCTACATCGAAAAATTGTTTTTCGTCATTAATTTCATTTGTTTTTTTTGTTTTTTTTTGACACATAGAGTTTGATATTTGATTTCTATTTATTGGAAAATGAATTTAATCAATTCCATATTTTTTTTAATTCGTAGTCATTTCAATTCTATATAAAAATGAAGTTAAAATCGTGTCACCAGACATTACCAACAGAGCACCGAGCTACTGGATCCAACAATCACGTGATCAGCTGAAAAGTTTGATCTCAGAACTTTCAGCCAATCCTGCGACACGCAGACGATCACGTGATGACGTAGAATTTCCACTGGACTTCACTTTAGCTCGGAGCGAATAGATTGCTAAGCTAAACACCAGCTCATAGTGAGTCACTTTTGTCAAATTGACATTTGACCTTTTTTTTATTCTCACTCGTCTTCATTCACTTTGGTTTGTTTCGGAGACGACTTGTCATTATGAAAAGAAGTTAAAAAACAGGACTTTTATGCTATTATATGACTTTAAACTATTACAATGTGATGTTAATGTTTTTAAAAGTGTCAGGTTTTGAGAAAATTAACTGATAAAAGTGAAAAAGTAAATGGAATGAAGCAATAATTATGTTTTTATTGCAATAAAATAGTGTCAATAAAATGATTTCACAACAGTTTACGTTGAAGCTTCACACCTGATAAAGCGAACAGGAAGTTGACGCAGAACATCCTCGTGATGTTATCGTCTAGTTCCAGGAATCGTAGACGAGAAGCTGCTGATGGTGAAGAGATTGACATCATGAAGTCGCAGCAGAGTCGACTCTCACTCACAGACGAAGACATGGCTGCACTGATCCTGCTGCTGGTGGCGTTCTTCTCCAACAACATCCTCGCTGAGATCCTCAAGAAAGAAGGAATGTTTCATCGCTTCATCCTGAACAAAACCGCTGATGACGTCTGCTTGATCTCAAGATGGATCGGTGAGGAGAAGGAACTTCTGTGGAACTCTTCACAGCATCATGACTCCAGTCTTCAGAGAGAAGCTTCTTATAAAACAGACCCTCTGAAGGTTTCAGACTCGGGTCAGTACCAAGAACAGTGCTGGACCCAGAACAACGTGACGCACGAGAAGAACTCCACTTTCCTGGTTTGTGACACACGAAAGATGAGACGTCAGGACTTGAAACCTTATGTTGGAAAGACACTGGAGCTGAACTGTGACGGTGTGGGACCAAACCAGAGTGTCCAGTGGGCTTTATTTCAATCTAACCACAGAATAAGAAATGTTGATTTAGCTTTAATCGATGATGAAACATCTTCAATACACAAACTACAGCAAGTGAAGAACAAATCATCTCTTCTGGTAACGTTTGACATAAGTTCTGATTGGGTCGATTATTACTGTCTGCAGAAGAACCATCAGAGCTGTGAACTACTGAAGATGTTTCATGTTTTTATACAATATAATTACATTCACAGGTGGGTGGAAGAGAGTCTGGAGCTGAACTGCTCTGACTTCAGTGGAAACAAACCACACAAGTGGATCATTGATTCATTGATGAAACATGAAAAGATTGACAACTACACTCTGATGTTACCATCACTGACCTTGAACCACACAGGTCAATACCTCTGTGATCGCAGTGGTCAGTATGATTATTACTACCTGTATGTGTGTCCTGAGTCTGACCCGCCTGCTGATGTGTTCTTCACTGGAGGAGAGAACGTGACTCTACAGTGTGACTGGAAACAGCCTGATTACATTCTCTGGTTCATGAAGACAAACAGAACTGAAGGAAGAACATCACATGTATATGAAGAACAAGAAGACAGAATCTTTCTCTCCGACACGAGCCTGGTGATCACTAACATCTCTCTGGAACACAGCGGAGAGTTCTGGTGTGTGGTTGAGAAAGATGAACGTTGTGTGTTCACATCTAAGACCCTTGTAATGTTCGGAGAGCCAGAGGTTGATCACCATCTAGTGCGGTCTGTGATGCTCAATGTTGTGATCTTCATGATGTGTGTTGTTGTTGTTGTTGTTGTTGTTGTTGTTGTTGTTGTGGTCCAGAGGAGCAGGAGGAGAGAGCAGCTCCCAGCACCTGTGGAGGAAGTGGAGATGTTGGAAGTGTCTCCAGCGTCAGCAGATGTTCAGCCAGAGACTCTCTGAGGCGTCAACATGATCCACGAGTGTTTGGATGAATCTTTCTTTGACTGTTTGTTTGTAATCATTGTGACTCTTGTTTCCTCTTCCGTGTCAATAAAGTTCAACCATTGACCTCCAATAAAAGACTCCAGTTTTCTTTGTGTAGAGATGAAGTCGATGAGTTTACGTCACATATTATTCTGACTTTTTTCTTCCTGTTTTCCTTCTTTCTGCTCCTCAGTCTGGTTCTGTTTCTCACTGATGTCTCTTCTCTTTTCAAACATTTTCTCCAGAAAACAAGGTCAATAATCTCCTTTTAATCTCCTTCCTGATCTCATCACCGACTGCTTCAATAATGATGTATTTGACACGAGAACACAGTGTTTCTAAATGTCTCTCATCTTTCTGACATTTCTACACTTGTTAATGCAAGGATTTTGAATGCTTTTATTTTGTTTCGTGTTCTATTATTTTGAAAACCTTCAACCGGAAGTTGAACTCGTTGCTTCCAGTGTCAAAAGGCAGAAAAGTTATGTTTACGAGCAGAAACTCTTGGTAACATGAGAGACAAAGATGTTCCAGAGAATCCAGTGTCGACGCTTGATAAGGAGAACAAAGTGTTTTTTTAATGTGTGTTTGTAACATCTTTACCTTTAATGTTGTTTATTCTCTTTAAAATCAACTTCTGCTGTGTCAGTAAACATCAGTAAAAAATGCCAAATGCGTTAAATCGGTGGCAAATAAAACCACAACAGTGCAGAAGTATGGAAGTAAATCAATGCCATCAGAATATTGAAAGGTTGAATTTATTTCCATTATTGAATATTTGTTATATTTTAATTTACAAACAAACGTTATAAAGAGAGTCAGTGTCACCAGATGTGAGATAATTGTAAAACATGACATCGCTTGACAAAAGTTCTACAGCAGGTTTTGAACCCGCCACTCCAAAAGATGAGCCATTAACTCACTGAGCTAAACAGAGGTTGTGGGCGGAGCTTCAACAATGTGTCTTCTAGTGAAGGATCAGACCATCAGAGCGAACTATCGTTTGTGTTTCAATGCTTTGACGTCAGAATCTACTGATTGATCGTGAGATGTAGTTGAACATGTTTAAACTCCACACGTTAACAGTAAGTTGATACTTTGTCGTGAAAATAGTTGTTAGATTAAAATTATTATACACTATATGTATACGCCATACTTGAATTATCGCTTAAAGATAATCAAAATATAAAGTATACTCGCTTCATCTAAGAGTTTAAACGTTTGAATACACATTCACAATCAACATTTCCCTCAGACTGACACACTGTTTCAAGACAAGCTTGGAACAGAATTAGAAACATGACACCAGTTAGTTAAACGTCTGTTTGTCTGCCCTTTCACACCTGGGGTCGTGGATAAAAAGAACGAAGCGGTATACATCCGTGAGGGGGGGGGCTAGGAGACAAAACCCCCCACCCAAGAACATTTGAATGGTTATAAAAGGAAACAAATTAGGAAGGAATCTCCACAGGGGATCGTGGCACAGGAAGCTTGAAGGAACCAATATGGCGATAGGGGGAGTACCTCTCGGCCCGGAAATTTGCCTTAAATATAGTGATGTTTCTACAGTTCGAGACCGTTTCTCCCTGGACTATTGAATTGTAAAGTCGCCGGCAGAAAGCACGTCCGATCGATCGTAAAGCTTGTATTATGTTTGACTTGAAGCGGCGAATAAACGACCCGTGACACTCAGCATTGACCTTTTCTCTCCATAAAGCGAAGTATAAGAACCAGGAAGTGACGGCGTGTTGGAGCGACCGGAACGGACTCCTGGTTTGTCCGTTTTAAAACCATGGCTGAAGCATCCGAGGAACAATGAGTTAGTTTTTCCTGCACAAGTCTTCACGATGACAAACCAATCCAATGTAAGAAGTTCTGTCTGATACTAACATCAGGTTTATTTTAAAACCATTCTTGCGAAACATTTCAAAGACAACAAACGTGAGAGTGTTTCCTGCCGCGATGTTTATCATCGTCCACGTCACTGATGCGTTGACACGCGTGTGTTTGTTTCTACCTCTTTTATCAGTGAGAGATTAGATGAGCTCGACGTCAGGACCACAAAGTTTCAAGACCAACAAAGACACGAGACTCTTCATCGACTTCTTCGCAGCTGAAAACATGCTGGTGTGCGTTCTTATAAGTTGTTTACACGCTGTTGACTGGAATCATTCTCCTCAACTGTTGTTCAAGAGGGTGTTATCTTAACACTAAATATAGTTGAACATCTTTCCTCTGATGAAGTGAAGTTTTCATCACTTTCACTGATTGACTGTTTGTAACCGTGATTCTTATAGATCTTATTCTGATGCTGGTCGTTGTTGAACCTCGATGTTCATCTGACGAGTTAAAGCTGAATTTATGAACATGTATGAATCAATGTTTTGTTCTATAACAAACACATGTTGTGTTGTGTGTGTGTGAAGATAAATGAACCATAATTATGTTTCATCATTTCTTCTCCTTCTGCACTGAATGAATCACAGTCAGAATCTATTGTCATTGTCATAGTTCAACCAAATGAAAGTTCATCTTCCAGACGGTGCACATGACGACACGTTTCAAGTAAAATATCAAAGAAGTTTAAAAAGACGTTTAAAAACGTTTTTTCAAGATGTCTTTATTGATCCTTATTTGTGTTTGTTCACTTCACGTATAGCTGAGAGTAGAAACTGATCTTGAGTCTGTTTGTGTTTGAGGGACTTGAAGCGTCACAGAGTTTTCTTCTGACCCAAACTTTGTGCCGCTTCTCCCAAAAATGTTATCCGATTTGAATCGTTCAAACTTTTGTCAATTCAGCTCGTTTCCAAAATGCGGACTATATTCTATCTTTCTTTTATCTCTTCCACTCTTTCTTTTATTCCTCTTTTTCTACCCCATTAATTTAAATGGGGAAAATCTTCAACTCATGTTTTTTAAACTCCTTCCACTTTGACCTACTACTTATACTACTAATTCCACTAAAACTTCCACTACTACTTCTACTTTTACTACTAATTCCACTACAGCTTCCACTACTACTACTACTTCCACTACTACTTCTACTTTTAGTACTAATTCCACTAAAACTGCCACTACTACTTCTACTTTTACTACTAATTCTCCTAAAACTTCCACTACTTCTACTACTACTTCTACTTTTACTACTAATTCCACTAAAACTTCCACTACTACTTATACTACTACTTCCACTACTACTTCTACTTTTACTACTAAATCCACTAAAACTTCCACTACTACTTATACTAATACTACGATTACTTCTACTTTTACTACTAATTCTACTACTACTCGTCAGCATTCACACTGCATTTTGTTCAGGAAATGAACTCTTTCTAGTTGTTATCTAGTTGTTTATTATAACGATTCAATTACATTTGTTTAAAAACAAGACGTACATACATCACTTCTATACAAGATGGATCTGAAAACATGACCATCTGATCAAAGATGACAAAAATATATTTAAAAACAAAAATTAAAAAAAGATGCATTTAATTTCACTTAAATATTAAACAACAATTGTGTATACAATAAATTGTATAATACAAAATATATATACAGTATATATATATATATATATAGATTTGAAGCTGCTGTATCAGTCATTAATATGAATTGCTCTCTATTTTAACTTTATTTCAAATTAATACTTTCAATACTAAAACATTTGTTAAAATTGTAATATATATTGTTTTTTAATTTAAAAAAAATGAATTTAACTTATTTTAATATTGGCTTAGGATGAGTTAGATATTTATAAGATGAATTTTATCTTAGTTTTTATATAAAACACTTTTAGCAGAACATTAATATTTATCTTAATTGTATAATAGTTTGTTTTGTGTCAATCAAATAACAAATAGTTTATCTTAACAGAATTGACATATACTGTTAATTTCAGTAAGTTAATGTATTAGTGAAATGTTTTGAATACTTTAAAATAGCCTTTTCTTAATTTTGTTCTAAGTTTTATTCATCTTTAAATTCATGTTAAAAATTCACACCTCTGTCTTATTCTAAACGAACCGTTATCGTGACCTTTCGACGACCTTAGCTGTGATTGGTTCAATACGCGATCACGTGATATTGCCGGAAGAAGATGTGCGGCGTTCGCTGTGCAACGCTGCTGCCAAACGTTCATCTTTGACGCCATTTTAGCGTCATTCTAAGACATTTATCGAGTTAAAAGTGTTGCTTGTGTTTTAAAACATGATTTCTCTGCACAGCTCGAGACTCTGCGCAGCTAAAGTGACGCTGTGAGTCTCAACCTCCGCACTGCGTTGATCTGCGGCTACAATGGCTGCCAGTGTTTTCTTGCTCGTCCTGCTGTTTCTGACCATCTCTGCCGACGAAGAGCCGAGAGATGAAGCAGTTCCTGCGTCAAAGATCGGTGAGAATTAGTCTTTTTTTGTTGTTGTTATTCTTTATCTATTCTTATTATTCTTTATTTATTCTTATTATTCTTTATTTATTCTTATTAATCTTTATTTATTCTTATTAATCTTTATTTATTCTTATTATTCTTTATTTATTATTATTATTCTTTATTTATTATTATTATTCTGTATTTATTCTTATTAATCTTTATGTATTGTTATTATTCTTTATTTGTTGTTATTATTCTTTATCTATTGTTATTATTCTTTATTTATTCTTATTATTCTTTATTTATTATTATTATTATTTATTTATTCTTATTAATCTTTATTTATTCTTATTATTCTTTATTTATTCTTATTATTCTTTATTTATTTTTAATATTCTTTATTTATTATCATTATTCCTTATTTATTATCATTATTCCTTATTTATTTTTATTATTCTTTATTTATTGTTATAATTCCTTATTTATTATTATTATTTATTTATTGTTAATGTTCTTTATTTATTCTTATTATTCCTTATTTATTCTTATTATTCTTTATTTATACTTATTATTATTTATTTATTATTATTATTCCTTATTTATTATTATTATTACTTTTTTATTATTATTCTTTATTTATTGTTATTATTCTGTATTTATTATTGTTATTCTTCATTTATTATTATTATTATTATTATTATTATTCTTTATTTATTGTTATTATTCTGTATTTATTATTGTTATTCTTCATTTATTATTATTATTATTATTATTATTATTCTTTATTTATTGTTATTATTCTGTATTTATTATTGTTATTCTTCATTTATTATTATTATTATTATTATTATTATTATTATTATTCTTTATTTATTGTTATTATTCTGTATTTATTATTGTTATTCTTCATTTATTATTATTATTATTATTCTTTATTTATTGTTATTATTCTTTATTTATTATTATTATTAAACTCTGGAGTAGACTTTTTACAATGATGTCGTGTTCATTTTATCATTCAAGGATTTTCCTTTGGAAAATAATTTTTACACTTTAAATGTGTTGATAAAATACAAAAATAACATTTAGACAAAGTCTCACTCTTTAAAAATACAATCTTGATAAAAAATATAAAATACAAAATTACAATTTTTCCAAGTGTCAAATAATAATAAAATAATAAATAGAATCTTGATAAAATCTATAAAAAATCTATATATAAAATACATTTTTCGATTAAAAAATATAATTATACAATTTTACAAATTTTCACAATATAAAATATGATTTTGAATAAATAAAAGATACAAAAATACATTGATATTATTGATAAAATAAAATAAAAAATAGAATCTTGATGAAAATACAAAAATACAATTCTCCAAAATGTTATATATATTAATAAAAAAAAAATACAATCTTGATCAAATAGAAGATACAAAATACAATCTTGGAAAACAATAGTATCTTGTGCCAAAAATTCAAATAAAATAAAAAAGCAAGATTAAGTTATAAAAATATTTAGTTTATAACACAACGGGAATAAAAATGTAAAACTATAAAACCTGTCACAAACAAACATTAGGTCACACATGTTGTTACACATGTTGTTACACATGTTGTTACACACATGTATTCAACACACACCCGGTGAACACACACTCTTGTGCAGCCGTCGTGGGAGCCGGGATCGGCGGCAGCGCCACCGCCCACTTCCTGCGGCAGCACTTCGGCCCCGAGGTCCAGATCGACGTGTACGAGAAGGGAGAGGTCGGAGGTCGCCTGGCCACGGTGACTGTCAATCATCAGGACTACGAGTCGGGAGGCTCCATCATCCACTCCCTGAACCTCCACATGCAGGAGTTCGTCAAGATGCTGGGTCGGCACCGAAGCAGAGGGAACATTTGAAAGATGGTTTGTTGTCACCGTCGTGTTTGTCTCTGAAGGTCTGAAGTATCGCCGCGGCGTCGCGGGGAAGACGGCCGTGTTCGACCACGAGCAGGTGATCCTGGAGGAGACGGACTGGTACCTGCTGGACCTGTTCAGGCTCTGGTGGCGCTACGGTATCAGCTTCATACGACTGCAGATGTGGGTGGAAGAAATCATGGAGAAGTTCATGAGGTAAAACAATATAGATGGATGGATGGATGGATGGATGGATGATGGGTGGATGATGGATGGATGGATGATGGGTGGATGATGGATGGGTGGATGATGGATGGATGGATGATGGGTGGATGATGGATGGGTGGATGATGGATGG
This sequence comes from Callionymus lyra, assembly GCF_982586985.1. NCBI lineage: Eukaryota > Metazoa > Chordata > Actinopteri > Syngnathiformes > Callionymidae > Callionymus > Callionymus lyra. The sequence goes on along the minus strand of NC_141831.1, from coordinate 3,871,711 downwards.
ATGGATGGATGGGTGGATGATGGATGGATGGATGGGTGGATGGATGATGGATGATGGATGATGGGTGGATGGATGGATGGATGATGGATGGATGGATGATGGGTGGATGATGGATGGATGGATGATGGGTGGATGATGGATGGGTGGATGATGGATGGATGGATGGATGGGTGGATGATGGGTGGATGATGGATGGGTGGATGATGGATGGATGGATGATGGGTGGATGATGGATGGATGATGGGTGGATGATGGATGGATGGATGATGGATGATCATGGAGAAGTTCATGAGGTAAAACAATATTGATGGATGGATGGATGGATGATGGATGATCATGGAGAAGTTCATGAGGTAAAACAATATAGATGGATGGATGGATGGATGGATGATGGGTGGATGATGGATGGATGGATGGATGGATGGATGATGGGTGGATGATGGATGGGTGGATGATGGATGGATGGATGGATGATGGATGGGTGGATGATGGATGGATGGATGATGGGTGGATGATGGATGGATGGATGGATGATGGGTGGATGGATGGATGGATGGATGGATGATGGGTGGATGGATGGATGGATGGATGATGGATGGATGGATGGATGATGGGTGGATGATGGATGGATGGGTGGATGATGGATGGATGGATGATGGGTGGATGATGGATGGATGGATGGATGGATGGATGGATGGATGATGGGTGGATGATGGATGGATGGATGGATGATGGGTGGATGATGGATGGATGGGTGGATGATGGGTGGATGGATGGATGATGGATGGATGAATAAACTGTTGAATGTTTGGATCTACATGAATAACAATAACAATAATAATAATAATAAAAATAATAATAATATAAATAATAATATAAATAATAATAATGATAATGAAAATAATAATGATAATGATAATGAAAATAATAACAATAATAACAATAATAATAATAGTCATAATAATAATAATGATAATAATAACATTATTAATAATCGATATATTCCAGGATCTACAAGTACCAGGCTCACGGTTACGCCTTCACTTCTGTGCAGGAGCTCCTGGACTCTCTCGGTGGAAGTGGTTTCATCAACATGACGCGTCGTTCGCTGTCAGACTCTCTGCTGGAGCTCGGTGTCTCTCAGCGCTTCATCGACGAGGTCATCGCTCCTGTCATGAGGGTCAACTACGGTCAGAACGTCAGCATCCCTGCCTTTGTTGGTCAGTGATCTGAACTTATACTTTCTTATCTTAACTTATACTATCTTAACTTAACTTATGCTTACTTATCTTAACTTATACTATCTTAACTTAACTTATACTTTCTTATCTTAACTTATACTATCTTAACTTATACTTTCTTATCTTAACTTATACTATCTTATCTTAACTTATACTTACTTATCTTAACTTATACTATATGAACTTATACTATCTTAACTTAACTTATACTATCTTAACTTATACTTTCTTATCTTAACTTATACTATCTTAACTTAACTTATACTAACTTATCTTAACTTATACTATCTTAACTTAACTTATACTTACTTATCTTAACTTATACTATATGAACTTATACTATCTTAACTTAACTTATACTATCTTAACTTGTACTTTCTTATCTTAACTTATACTATCTTAACTTAACTTACACTAACTTATCTTAACTTATACTTTCTTTTCTTAACTTATACTTTCTTATCTTAACTTATACTATCTTAACTTATACTTTCTTCTTAACTTATACTATCTTAACTTAACTTATACTAACTTATCTTAACTTATACTTTCCTATCTTAACTTATACTATCTTAACTTAACTTATACTAACTTATCTTAACTTATACTTTCTTATCTTAACTTAACTTGTACTATATTAACTTATACTAACTTATCTTAACTTATAATTTCTTATCTTAACTTATACTATCTTAACTTAACTTATACTAACTTATCTTAACTTATACTTTCCTATCTTAACTTATATTATCTTAACTTAACTTATACTAACTTATCTTAACATATACTATCTTAACTTATACTTTCTTATCTTAACTTATACTATCTTAACTTATACTTTCTTATCTTAACTTATACTATCTTAACTTAACTTATACTAACTTATCTTAACTTATACTTTCTTTTCTTAACTTATACTTTCTTATCTTAACTTATACTATCTTAACTTATACTTTCTTCTTAACTTATACTATCTTAACTTAACTTATACTAACTTATCTTAACTTATACTTTCCTATCTTAACTTATACTATCTTAACTTAACTTATACTAACTTATCTTAACTTATACTTTCTTATCTTAACTTAACTTGTACTATATTAACTTATACTAACTTATCTTAACTTATAATTTCTTATCTTAACTTATACTATCTTAACTTAACTTATACTAACTTATCTTAACTTATACTTTCCTATCTTAACTTATATTATCTTAACTTAACTTATACTAACTTATCTTAACTTATACTTTCTTATCTTAACTTATGATTTCTTATCTTAACTTATGATTTCTTAACTTAACTTATACTAACTTGTCTTAACTTATACTTTCTTATCTTAACTTATACTAACTTATCTTAACTTATACTTTCCTATCTTAACCTATACTATATTAACTGTCTTAACTTATACTTTCTTATCTTAAGGAGACCTCCTGAGGGATCAATAAAGTTTTACCTTACCTTACCTTACTAAATTAACTTAACTTATACTAACTTATCTTAACTTATAATATCTTATCTTATTTTATACTTTCTTATCTTATCTTATACTATCTTATCTTAACTTATACTATCTTAATTTAACTTATACTATCTTAACTTAACTTATACTTACTTATCGCAACTTAAACTAACTTATCTTAACGTATTCTATCTTATCTTTACTTATACTTTCTTATCTTAACTTAACTGTCGGTCAGGGACAGTGTCTTATCATAACTTATACTATCTTATCCTAACTTAACTTATATGTTCTTATCTTAACTTAACTATGTCGGTCAGTGTCTTATCTTAACTAATACATACTTATCTTAACTTGTCTGATCTTAACTTACCTCAACTTATACTAAGTTGTCGTATCTTTTCTTATCTATCTTGACTTATCTTATCTTAACTTGTCTTCTCTTATCCATCTTGACTTATCTTATCTTAACTTATCTTAACTTAACGTGTGCGTCAGGTGCCGTGTCTCTGGCGGGCGTGCAGAACAACCTGTGGTCGGTGGAAGGAGGAAACAAGCTGGTGTGTTCTGGACTTCTGAAGATGGCGAACGCGAACCTGCTGCAGGCTCAAGTGGACTCGGTCTCCTCCGTCTACTCGGGTACTCCACCACCTGTTTTTTTAAAGTATTTCATTAGATATTATAATATTTAATTGAACATTTCAATTGTTGAAACTTTGAATTTTTGTAATCATTTCTTATTTTTATTTTTAATAATAGTAAATGTATTGAATATTTATATATATTTTAATATTTTCTTAGTGAATTAACTTATTTTAACACGTAGAGTTTGATATTCTAATAATAAAAAATACTTAAATTTAATACAAAAATGTGTAAATTGAAAGGTTTAATAAGTTTCTATTATACTTACTATTGAATATTTGTATTAAATAATTTACATATTGTGAGGTTGAATTTTCTTTTTTTAAAAAATCATCGAATGAAAACTTTTTTTCAACACATAGTTTAATATTTTAATTCCAAAAATTGAAAAATACATTTTCTACATTGTTTCACTATTATAACAACATTTATTATATGGAATTTAAAAGAAAAAAACATGTTGTAATTATTGTAATTAAAATATATCAAACTTTATATGTACATTGTTTAAAATATTCCATTTTTGAATAAACGATCTAATTAAAAATCGACCTTTCATTCTAAACCATAAACAGTGGAGAACATCTGGTTCTTCTCCCCTCAGGCGACCTGCAGCAGTACCAGCTCTTCTTCTCCTCGGCGTCGGGGTCGGCGTCGGAGGTCTACGACATCGTCGTCATGGCGACGCCCCTGCAGGCCGACGTGGGCGCCGGCGTTCGCTTCACGGGCTTCTCTCCTCCCGCCGACCTGCAGGACGGCAGCTTCCGCGGCACCGTGGCGACCGTCGTCCACGGTTACCTCAACACCTCCTTCTTCGGCTTCCCCGACCCTCGCCTCTTCCCCTTCGCCAGCGTTCTGACCACGGAGGCGCCGGCGCTCTTCTTCAACAGCGTGAGCAGCGTCTGTCCCGTCAACGTCTCCGTCGGCTTCCGCCGCAAGCAGCCGCAGGAGGCCGGCGTCTACAAGGTCTTCTCCCCGAGACCCCTGGACAAGAACCAGCTGAAGACCCTGTTCAGGTCAGACCCTTCAGACTCACGTCGGAGCCAAGGTCATCAGTGGCGTCACCACATTGAGCACATGTTTAGCATTTCAATACTTTTTTTTGGAATCGATCTTTGCACTCGTTCAAATAATTTAATTAAATCATTTGAATGCTTTAAAATTCTATATAAAAAGGTTTGTAAGTAAGTAAGTAAGTAAGTAATATTTATTTATATAGCGCTTTTCAAGACCAGGGTCACAAAGCGCTTTAACAATCAAAACAATACTCAAAACAGTACATACTTTAAAGATCAAGACAACACCGAGAACAACACAGGAGTTCGAGAAATTCAAGGAAAAGCCTGAACAAATAGAAACGTCTTAAGATGTTTCTTAAAGGAGTTATTTGTTGTGATGTTGCCGTCTCACCAGACCAAACCAGTCGAGCCCAGAGTCACTCGCTCTCACTTTAATTCACACCGACATGTAAAGAAAATACCATTAGCTGCAAAAATCTGAATCTTACCGTTGTTTAGAATTGACCAGTTTTTCGAGATCGTCACATGATCGTCTGTGCGTCACATGATTGGCCGAAAGATCCAGTAGCTCGGTGCTCTGTTGGTTTAGTCTGGTGACTCTATTACACCAGCATATATACTGAATTTAAAATACAGTCGATTCAAAGGTTTTGAATTAAGAACGTTTTTTTTAATTATTTAAAATATAATAAATAGTAATAAACAGCTTACAATATATAAATGGTTGAATTAAATGATTAAAAAACATGATTAAATGCTTTAAAATAAAAATAAAGGTGGTTGACGCTGAGACACGAGGGTTAATGATAATAATAATATTTCTGAAAGAAAAATAACTGAAATAATAGGAAAAATTACAATAAAAAATAAATAATAATATTAAAGGTTAATTGATTTTAGTGGTATTTATAACTATTAACATTTCTCTATATTGTGGATTATTGACTTGTGTTATTATTATTATTATTATTATTGACTCTTAATGTCTTTATTATTTACTTTTAAATGCGAATAATAATTGATATAAAAACAAAATATAAAAGAAATGTATTTTTTATATTAAAGGAAAAACATTTAATGAATTGATTCTAGTATTTACCAATAAAGTTTTTATTATTATTATTATTAGTCTTTCATAACTTTCATAACAGTTAATATTTTATTATAATTTCTCCTTTATTTTCTTATCAACTACTTTTTTTTAGTTTAACTAAAGTGATTTAAAAGTTAAACATAAGTTGAAATTTAAAATAAAAATGTTAAATAATTTAGTATTTTGACGTCACTGAGGTAGTTCCATGAAACGGGTTAAAAATGAAGAGGGCCCATTAGCGATCCTTGTGTGACGCCAACATCTAAAAAAAAAAAAGGTTTAACATTAACTCTGGAGTAGAAGTGAGACGGTTCATTAAAGTGTAACGACTCGACCACATCCTGGGTCACGTGTCCGTGCAGGTCGTACTACTCGGTGCAGGTGACGGAGTGGCAGGCGTACCCCGACTACAGCAGCAGCCGCCGCCTCCCGCCCGTGGAGCTTCACCCGAACCTCTACTACCTGAACGGCGTGGAGTGGGCGGCCAGCGCCATGGAGATGAGCGCGGTGGCCGCCAAGAACATCGCGCTGCTGGCCTACCATCGCTGGAGCCGACAGAGCCACATGGTGGACCAGAAGGACCTGATGCACAGGATCAAGACCGAGCTCTGACCCGGGTCCCGGCGAGAGACGGTTGATCCCGAAATCTTCTTCGCGGGGATCCGAATCATGTTTGAAGGTCAAAGTTGAAATAATCCTGATGTTTTTGTTCAGGTCAGTTTTGATTCAAATCAATGGATGGAAGTTTTTCAGTGTCATCACAATATTTAAATTGAATTTTACATTTGAAATGTAATTAAATTAATTATTGACTTTTTTTTAACCGTTGAATTATTTTTTAGTTGAATAATTCAAGTCAATAGTTTCTATATTTAATGTTTTGATTTGACTTCAAATGTTCACAATTATTTTATTGAAAAAGGTTTGAAGCGTTTTTTAAATAATTTAATTTATTAACTAATGTTTTAAAAGTTTGAATTGGCGACGTAAGAGAACGTGATCCAGGAGCTCGGTACTCGATTGGTCATGTCTTGTGTCACTATTAGACCAACATTTATACGTTAAATTAAAAAAACTATGAATAAAAAATAAAACTTATTTCGAAAAAAATAACTTTATTAAATATTGGAACAAGAAAATCGAACACTGTGTATAAAAAGAAATTCATATATTTTTAATTCAATTATTTAAAATTCAAACTGACGGCGAGTGAAAACTGAACCTTCAAATTTAACTGACGATGACTCGCCGAGTTCGTTACCAGAGATTTGAATACATAGTCGATAAAGTTTCAGTGAACGAGGATCCATCGATTGTATTGATGAACTGATCAGAAGGAAGTTGAGCTTCGTTAACACGACTTTATTGTGCTGACGGCAGTAAGAATTAAATCGATTAAATATGAAATATAAAGTGAAATGTGAAATGAAAATATATATAAATATATTGTTGAAAACTAGATAATGCTTTTTTTTCACACGTCACTTTAAATAAAGTCATTAAATAAGAGAAATAACATTAAAGGGTCAACATATAAATGTAATAATTATATAACTGTTTCAGTGTTAAAATCCAACTAAATAGACGTTTAATACAAAAAACTAACAAATAATGACAAATATTTCACTAAGAAAGTGAAGTTGTTTTTGGGGGTTAAAGTTTTGAGTTGAGCTGATATTTAAGTTGCCTTGTTGTTTACAGTGCATGCGGCTACGTGGACGTAGTAAACATAAAACAGTCGCTAAATAGCCTTTCATGACCTTGAGGATCTAAAGAAGTGAAACGTTTAAACGAAAACAGAAAATTCTACAATAATCATTTAGACTCGGTCAGTTTTCACTTGTCAAGACCAGATAAATATTGAATAATAACTATAACATGTGATGGAATCGCTGACGTCTGTAAAAGAATCATCGTCCATCGATCCTGACGTCTCACTCCTTCGTTATCTCTCCATCCTCCGGCTTTCGCTGCATAATCCAGTGGAAAGAATTTCATTCTAATCCTACAAGTTTCCACGCTCGACCAACCAAAGCCGTTCATTTCCCAAAACAACCAAACGTGTTGAACTACGATCCAGGAAGATCCAGTTCCATGTTTTCTTCTCACGTATATGAAAAATGTTGTCTTCTTAAATCACGACCAAACTAATCCAAGTGGCTTTGTTCCTGATTCTTATTTTCCTTGTGATGGTGAAAATACAGTTTTTCTGTTGATCTGCAGTCGAGGTTCGACTCACACAGTAGTTGTTCCTCAACACTGTTCCACGTTGACGTCAAACTCAAGACGGATTCAGTCGAACTATTCCTGGAAATCCTAGGAACGTTTTTCTTCCTGTTCCTCTGATCTCATGCCATCGTGTTGGGCAGAGGTTTGTTGACTCTGAGACTGTTGGACCCGCAGACGTCTGCACGTCTGACCCACAGACGCTGGAAGTTGACCTTTGCCTGGTCTCATGTTCTGATCCACGTTGAAAACATCTGCAGAGTAAACATGTTCTGTCTCCTCTCGTCTTCATTGTGCCTTTATTTCTTGATAAGTCTTCGGTTTCTGTTCCAGTGAAGAGGCGTGGCCTGACAGGACTCTCTGGCTTTTATTATCCCAGAGTTATTGCTTTCATAACTTCAGGTTCTACGATTGGTCTGAAGCCCTCAAACCGCTTTGCTATTAGTTTATCCTCGACTTACTCCCACTGAAAACTCAGCTGAGAAAGGCGGCAGCTGAGTGACATGGTTAGAGGGCTTCGCACCAATCGTAGAACCTGAAGTTATGAACGCAATGACTCAGTGGTTCTACTTCTTTTGGTGACGTCGAGCTTCCAGCAACAGTGTTTTCAGTCAGACTAATGGAGAGAGCACAAAGCTAGTTCTCTCTCTTTGTGGGTATCAGGACACAGAGCAACTGGAGTCCAAGGGATAGCCCATGGGCTGCCGACTGCCATCTGCGCAAGTTCCAGGAACCGTAGTGCTCCAAGGGAGTACGGTTCCACCGCTATTAACCTCAAACGCTCCTGCTTTGCTCTCCGAATCAAGGGTAGGAGGAGTCGCGGAGGAGGGAAGGCGAACAGTAGCCTGGCCGGCCAACTTCGAGTAAGCCAAAGTGTCCACGCCTACTGCAGGGCAATCCAAAGCCCTGGACAGCCCCCCTTGATAGTCTGTCTGCTACTACATACAGCGCGCCCGGAACATGCTGAGCTCTGAGAGAAAGCAGGTGACGGTCTGCCCACAGCTAATTCTTATTTGCCACAATCAGAAGAGCTGGGGATCCTACATCTTCCCTGGCAATTCACATGCGCCATGGCGGTGGAGCTGTCTGACCGCACTAGGACGTTGGACTGTGACAGTTGGGGAGAGAGGTGAAGCAGGACGTTGTGAAATGCTTTTAACTCTAGCATGTAGATGTGTCTGGACACCCGTCTGTTCCATATCCTGCTGGCGAAGATCTGACCTGAAGGGCCTCCCCAACCTGGCAGGGATGCGTCTGTGAACAACTGAGTGTAACGGGGATGCAACCTAAAGGGAACTTTCCGCTTCAGGTTGAGGGTTCGATAACTGGATGTCCTGCAAAAACCTGTGCGGGAAGGCGCACTTTTCAACCTTGGTCCTGCTTAGGATCTAGCCTGATACGGCCAAACCATTTGACTCCCTGCTTCTGACCTGGATTGGATCAACCAGTCATCCAGATAGGTCAAGATCCTCACCCCACTTGCTCTCATTGGTTCCAGTGCTGCCTCCACACAGTTTGTGGAGGTCCTGAGCGCCAGGGAGTAGCTGAACGGCAGTCCAGTGTAATGAAACACTCGCTCCTCGCTTGAGGGTGAAACGCAGGTACTTTCCATGTACCTTGATTATAGATACCTGAAAGTACACGTCGGTCAGGTCAGTTGTTGTCATCCAACCAGTCTTCTGGACATCCACCTGTCAGCAGTCGTTTGACCGCCAACAACGACACGATGCTCCAGCACACGTGTCCAGAGAGTCCCAGAAAAATTTGTCTTACTTTAAAAAAAAAAAAAAAGATTAACCAAATTAATGGCTGCCTTGCTGCTTGATCTTGTTTTATGGGATTGTCTTATTTTATTTTTCTTAATTTATTGTGTTTCTATAACAAAATGGGTATTGTTCACCGGCAATAAACGTTTTTGATTCTTTCTCACTTTTTTTGACCTTTTACAAAGTATAATAATAAAATAAAATAAATGCAATAATGACTCTTGTACATCACTGTAAAAAACTGTTTCCTTCAACTGAGAAAAATCTCTAATCTTAGTAAAATTATGTCACAACATAATCTGGGTTTTATAATCCATGGGTTTGTGTCGTTTACTCTATTGTTTATTTTGTGTCTAAACAAGAAGTATCTGTCTTGAACCTGCAGTTCATATAAAACTCTGCAGCCAGAATTCTGAGCCGCTCTAGTAGAAGAACTCACATTTCTCCTTCAAACTCTTCACTGGCTGACAGTTTCTTTCAGGATCATCTTTAAAATTCTGGTTCTTACTTTTAGATCTATTCATGATCAGACCTTCCATCAGTGATCTGATCCAGACTTACACCCCAGCTCGGGCTCTGAGGTCTGTGGATCAGAATCTACTGATGGTTCCTGAACTTCCAGACCAGAGGAGAGAAATCCTTCCAGACTGTTGCTCCTAAGCTTTGGAACCATCTCTGTGTTTGATGATCTACTGACTCCTTCAAGAAACATCTGTGTTTGATGATCTACTGACTCCTTCAAGAAACATCTGTGTTTGATGATCTACTGACTCCTTCAAGAAACATCTGTGTTTGATGATCTACTGACTCCTTCAAGAAACATGTGTGTTTGATGATCTACTGACTCCTTCAAGAAACATGTGTTTGATGATCTACTGACTCCTTCAAGAAACATCTGTGTGTTTGATGATCTACTGACTCCTTCAAGAAACATCTGTGTTTGATTATCTACTGACTCCTTCAAGAAACATCTGTGTTTGATGATCTACTGACTCCTTCAAGAAACATCTGTGTTTGATGATCTACTGACTCCTTCAAGAAACATCTGTGTTTGATGATCTACTGACTCCTTCAAGAAACATCTGTGTTTGATGATCTACTGACTCCTTCAAGAAACATCTCAACACACTTTGATTTGAGCTCCTGTGTTAGTCTTATGTTATCTTGATTTCTTAAAGTATATACTTTAACCGTGTATTGTTTTTTTTATGTTCAAACCCTTTGTGACCCTGGTCTGGAAAGATCTTTGCAAACAACCTTTACTTACCATGATATCAACAATATAAACGTGAGAGGCCGAGGGAGTTAAAAATGAGATTAAACCTTTATATATATATATTTTTTTTCATCAAACAGTCCGACAACAAAAACAATTATGTTACTGGTAGTCGTTTTTTATACCATCATAAATATTTATTCATATTTAAATCTCCCCGATTATTTTTTGTTTTGTCATCATGACTCGAACTATTTACTCAACAGCGGCATTTGTTTATAGAATGTATGTTGCGATATAAAAAAAAAAAATCACTCGTATTTTTCTCGTTAAATTAAATTGTATTTTTCTATGCGTGTTAAACTAAAGAAACGTCCAGAAGATTCGCGGTGACGTTTTTCTGTTGCAATATTTCTCTCTTTTTTTTTCGGGGGTGAAAACATTGGCTTGATCTCACCCGCGCACGCCGATTGGACCGCGGCGGCACCACGTGACCGGGCAGTCACGCGCTTTCCAGGAACCCTGTCAGGAAGAAGAAAAACAAAACAAACGCGAGACGAGAAGAAGAAGATCTGGATCCGAGGAATATCTATCTCTGGATCTGAGGAGAGCACGGAGCCAACACACTCATGCACCGGCGGCCCCGCAGTGAGTAGCTTCTCTCGCCCGCGTCTCTGGCACTTCCTGCGGCAGGAGGCGAGGATTAGCAGCGGAGCTAACGACGCTTGTTGTCGGACTTGATGGAGGCCATAGTTGCCTGGTGTGAGACACGCAACTGTCACTATTTATTTTAAAATAAAAACCCCACACAATCGTCACATAAACCTTCTTAAAAATCACCTCCTTTTTCAACCAAACCCTCCAACAAAGTTATCGAACACAAACAAAAGTATCGCCATGTGCGCGTTTATAAAACGATTTAATGAAATTGAGTTTTGAGTAAAAGTCACGAACACACGCAACTTAATAGAGTTTATTTTGACAAACATGTGGTTTTTCTGCGAGGATTGTTCGTGCCCGCGTGGATCTTGGACTCCGAGGGTACACGCCCCCCCACGACAACAACAACACACACTCGATCGCGTCTCCTGCGTGTGTTGTGTTTCCTCGTCGTGTTGTGTTCTGCAAACACACAACCATGACCGGTGAGTTCGTGTCTCGTTATATTCGAGCAGTTTCGTGGATTAGTGACGGTTTAGGACTCTCTCTCAGGGACGGTTTAGGACTCTCTCTCAGGGACGGTTTAGGACTCTCCGTGGCGTCGAGAGCGTCTTTGTTTTCCTCTCTCCGGCCTCGCGGATGTCAACGTGGATGTTCTTGTCACGGTCTGGTGACTCTGTGTTTTTGTTTTTGTAAAAGGCCGGGTCCGGGCAGTACTTTGTAAGAAACACAGGTATGTAGGCCACGGACTTGTAGGCCTCCAACTTGTTTATCTTCCTCCGCAACCGAGCTTGGAAAAGAGGGCTTTTTATTATGTAGCAGCTCCGCGGACTGTCAGCCCTGACGACCAATCAGAAGGGCGCGGAGGCGGGATGTACTTTCCCCTCAGCCAATAGGAGGGCTGAATTACGTGGGTGTTGGCACGTGAAGTTAGGGTGAGCCTTTGTTTTGCTTTTTTTTTTTTTTTGCTGGTCTGCATTGAGCACCTTCTGAACAGACAACACTCAAGTTTACGACTTTATTTATCGCATCGTATCGCGTTAAGATATCAATGTTTTCACCATAACATGTCCGGGGTGGAGGTGACGTCACGTGACATGTTGTTGATCTAAGAAATGTCTTCATTATAAAGTGATTCTCGTTGGAGGTTCATGATCAAGCGATTTAGAAAATGATAAGGTTAAGATTTCTCAGGTTTTAATTGAATTTAATGACGTTTTATTATTTAATTGATGATTTAAATGTTCCACGTAGATGTGTGTTCCTCTGCAGACGAGGTTTGACATTTAACCTTCATTACGTTTATTCTTTTATTTCATGCTTTACGAAGCAAAGGAAAGGCCTTTAAAACATCAGGTGGCGACCACGGCGTGAATCCTCAAACCCCCGCCGTGGTTTAAGTGAGCGAAGGTGGACCGTCCCTCACGAGACCAGAGGGACGCGACCTCTGGACCATCTCGGGTTTGAGGAGTTAAAGCTAATCTCTGTGTGGCCGTCGTGCTGGGGTGAGTTAGTTCAGGGTCTGCTGAGTGGGTTTCGCGTAAGTGTGTGTGTGTGTGTGTGTGTGTGTGTGTGTGTGTGTGTGTGTGTGTGTGTGTGTGTGTGTGTGTGTGTGTGTGTGTGTGTGTGTGTGTGTGTGTGTGTGTGTGTGTGTGTGTGTAAAATAATAAAAACAAAGGCTTTCACTTGAACAAGTTGCTGGTAAACGGTTCCGTCTTGTACAGGCTGCACCAATCTGGTGATTAACGTCTGTGACTCACTGCAGGAAAATAAAAGCGTCCACTGACGGTTAATATCGTAGGTAAAGAATTGGGCCGTTAACCTATTTCAAGATCTCTTTGGCCGGAGTTTAAACGGGTGCTTTTAATGTTAATGGAACAGGATCTGCTCAGTGTTGTTTTCGTCATTGTTACCTCGGCTCACAATAATAACTGCTCTTTATATGCAGGACTATTAAATGATGTTCACTCGGAGCAGGAATAGAATGTTGTCGAGGGGTCGGTCTTTGGATAAATAAATAAACAATTGGTAGCGATTGTTTTGACATTTTATATCCACTTATAAACTTCTTACCAAGAAGGATGTGTCTCGCCTGCAGTTCATACGAAACTCTGCAGCCAGAATTCTGAGCCGCTCTAGTAGAAGAACTCACATTTCTCCTTAAAACTCTTCACTGGCTTCCAGTTTCTTTCAGGATCATTTTAAAATTCTGGTTCTTACTTTCAGATCTATTCATGGTCAGACCTTCCATCAGTGATCTGATCCAGACTTACACCCCAGCTCGGGCTCTGAGGTCTGTGGATCAGAATCTACTGATGGTTCCTGAACTTCAGGACCAGAGGAGAGAAATCCTTCCAGACTGTTGCTCCTAAGCTTTGGAACGATCTTCTCTCTCTTTACGCTTGATGATCTACTGACTCCTTCAAGAAACATCTGTGTTTGATGATCTACTGACTCCTTCAAGAAACATCTGTGTTTGATGATCTACTGACTCCTTCAAGAAACATCTGTGTTTGATGATCTACTGACTCCTTCAAGAAACATCTGTGTTTGATGATCTACTGACTCCTTCAAGAAACATCTCTGTGTTTGATGATCTACTGACTCCTTCAAGAAACATCTGTGTTTGATGATCTACTGACTCCTTCAAGAAACATCTGTGTTTGATGATCTACTGACTCCTTCAAGAAACATCTTAAGACGTTTTTATTTGTTCAGGCTTTTCCTTGATTTGCTGGAACTCCTGTTGTGTTATCAGTTTCATCTTGATCTTTAAAGTATATACTTTATTGATTGTTTGATTGTTTAAGCGCTTTGTGACCCTGGTCTGGAAAAGCGCTATACAAATAAAAATCACTTGCTTGGGCGAAACATATATATATATATATATATATATATATATAGTTTCAAAAAGGTTGTCACCAAAAGTCTCTCTGTTGGTCATTTTGTTTGTCTGATTATAACCTCAAGAAATCTGCTCAACTTTTTGTTGCCAACCTTGTTGATAAATCATCGTTTTTCTTATCCACCGTTTATTTTCTTTTCCAACCCAGACCAGTCCATCTTACGTGGATTTCCTCCTGGATGATTGTCACGCGTGTCTTTCTCCATCGAACATACGGACGTGGCTGTCTTGCCCGTGTGGAGGGAAGCGTGTGATATCAGTGGGCGACTCACATGGCTACAGATTGGCCTACTTGGACGTGGTCCAGTGTTTTGGTGAGCGGAATGTGGGCTGTTTGCATGATAGTGGAGTGAAAATGTGGAGACAATACAGGCCTGCTTTGTTTACAAGCGCTCAGGCTGAATCTTTGGAGTTTATTGTTAAGAGGTTTGTGCCGAAGGCTCTGAAGAAGATCGAGGTCGGAGAAATTCTGCATTTAAATAAGATTTTAATTTCAAGTGTTTTTGTCACGGGCGACAAATTCTGTCGCGCCAGAGTGCGCTGACCTGCTTGAAGTTTAAAAAGGCAAATACGTTCAAAATGCAAACACGCAGATTGAAATATAGTTAAGAGATTTATTTGCTCAGGTTGAAATAGGAAGAACTCTGTTGACTTTTTCAAATTGTCTCTCGGCAACTGAACATGTCGTCGTCTGCAAAGATGGACGTGTAGGTGGGATGTTAGGTTTTTGTTCAAGGTTTTTTTAATAAATGTTTTGGGCTTTAGAAGTTTGTATTGTCAAGAATCTGTTGATACAATACTTGACTCTGGTGTTGTGATAGTGTAGTAACAAGTATATATGTGTAGTATTGTCCAGTACTTGACTCTGGTGTTGTGATAGTGTAGTAACAAGTATATATGTGTAGTATTGTCCAGTACTTGACTCTGGTGTTGTGATAGTGTAGTAACAAGTATATATGTGTAGTATTGTCCAGTACTTGACTCTGGTGTTGTTATAGTGTAGTAACAAGTATATATGTGTAGTATTGTCCAGTACTTGACTCTGGTGTTGTTATAGTGTAGTAACAAGTATATATGTGTAGTATTGTCCAGTACTTGACTCTGGTGTTGTGATAGTGTAGTAACAAGTATATATGTGTAGTATTGTCCAGTACTTGACTCTGGTGTTGTTATAGTGTAGTAACAAGTATATATGTGTAGTATTGTCCAGTACTTGACTCTGGTGTTGTGATAGTGTAGTAACAAGTATATATGTGTAGTATTGTCCAGTACTTGACTCTGGTGTTGTTATAGTGTAGTAACAAGTATATATGTGTAGTATTGTCCAGTACTTGACTCTGGTGTTGTGATAGTGTAGTAACAAGTATATATGTGTAGTATTGTCCAGTACTTGACTCTGGTGTTGTTATAGTGTAGTAACAAGTATATATGTGTAGTATTGTCCAGTACTTGACTCTGGTGTTGTTATAGTGTAGTAACAAGTATATATGTGTAGTATTGTCCAGTACTTGACTCTGGTGTTGTGATAGTGTAGTAACAAGTATATATGTGTAGTATTGTCCAGTACTTGACTCTGGTGTTGTGATAGTGTATTTCACTTCTAACAATAACAAACAACAACAACAGGCAAATATGTTCAAAGTATCATTAAAATACTGATGCGTTGATACACGAGTCGTTTCTCTGGTTAAAGGTTGTTTGTTCTGAACTATCTTCAGCCTCTGAAGACACTGAACATGTCGTCTGTGCTGCAGAAACATGACGTGAAGTTTCAGTTTGAGGTTGTTTTTGTTGAAGTGAATGTATTGAAAGTTGACGCTCGCTGACTTCACCGGCGACACAACGGTTGAGCTGCCGCGTCGGATCCTGACCGTGTTGGTGCTGCAGCAGCTCTGGCGGTCGATCGATGGCGGCCCGTTCTCCACGTTCTGCCGAGTCGGAGTCGACGCCGGCGCGACGGGCGTGAGGTTCCTGCTGCGAACCAAACACCAGCTGCAGAAGCAGGAAGCACAGAGTTGTTTACCTCCGTGTGCTGGTTTGATCTGCGCTCGCCATCCCAGACTCGTCCTCTCGCACGTGGTCTTGTCCTTCTCCTGCCCCTGCAGGGGTGAAGAGTTCAGCCCGTCAGGAAGTGATGTCGACGTCTGGAGCGTCACGGGGAATAATCTGGGAGTGCTGACCACTGCAGCGCTCCAGTGTGTCCCTGCAGTGGGTTTGGACACTTGAAGCAACAGGAGCTTTGACACGAAACGTAACGAAAGACACATTTTTGATTTGATGTGTTTTCTACAGAAGTAACTTGAAGATCATCTCCAGGCTTGATTTAACTAGTTGTGTGTGTTTGTCAAGAATCTGTTGATATGTATCACAATACATGGATACGTGAAATATAGTGATAGTGTAGTAACAAGGATATATGTGTAGTATTGTCCAGTACTTGACTCTGGTGTTGTGATAGTGTAGTAACAAGGATATATGTGTAGTATTGTCCAGTACTTGACTCTGGTGTTGTGATAGTGTAGTAACAAGGATATATGTGTAGTATTGTCCAATACTTGACTCTGGTGTTGTGATAGTGTAATAACAAGTATATATGTGTAGTATTGTCCAGTACTTGACTCTGGTGTTGTGATAGTGTAGTAACAAGGATATATGTGTAGTATTGTCCAGTACTTGACTCTGGTGTTGTGATAGTGTAGTAACAAGTATATATGTGTAGTATTGTCAGTACTTGACTCTGGTGTTGTGATAGTGTAGTAACAAGTATATATGTGTAGTATTGTCCAGTACTTGACTCTGGTGTTGTGATAGTGTAGTAACAAGGATATATGTGTAGTATTGTCCAGTACTTGACTCTGGTGTTGTGATAGTGTAGTAACAAGTATATATGTGTAGTATTGTCCAGTACTTGACTCTGGTGTTGTGATAGTGTAATAACAAGTATATATGTGTAGTATTGTCCAGTACTTGACTCTGGTGTTGTGATAGTGTAGTAACAAGGATATATGTGTAGTATTGTCCATTACTTGACTCTGGTGTTGTGATAGTGTAGTAACAAGTATATATATGTGTAGTATTGTCCAGTACTTGACTCTGGTGTTGTGATAGTGTAGTAACAAGTATATATGTGTAGTATTGTCCAGTACTTGACTCTGGTGTTGTGATAGTGTAGTAACAAGTATATATGTGTAGTATTGTCCAGTACTTGACTCTGGTGTTGTGATAGTGTAGTAACAAGTATATATGTGTAGTATTGTCCAGTACTTGACTCTGGTGTTGTGATAGTGTAGTAACAAGGATATATGTGTAGTATTGTCCAGTACTTGACTCTGGTGTTGTGATAGTGTAGTAACAAGTATATATGTGTAGTATTGTCCAGTACTTGACTCTGGTGTTGTGATAGTGTAATAACAAGTATATATGTGTAGTATTGTCCAGTACTTGACTCTGGTGTTGTGATAGTGTAGTAACAAGGATATATGTGTAGTATTGTCCATTACTTGACTCTGGTGTTGTGATAGTGTAGTAACAAGTATATATATGTGTAGTATTGTCCAGTACTTGACTCTGGTGTTGTGATAGTGTAGTAACAAGTATATATGTGTAGTATTGTCCAGTACTTGACTCTGGTGTTGTGATAGTGTAGTAACAAGTATATATGTGTAGTATTGTCCAGTACTTGACTCTGGTGTTGTGATAGTGTAGTAACAAGTATATATATGTGTAGTATTGTCCAGTACTTGACTCTGGTGTTGTGATAGTGTAGTAACAAGTATATATGTGTAGTATTGTCCAGTACTTGACTCTGGTGTTGTGATAGTGTAGTAACAAGGATATATGTGTAGTATTGTCCAGTACTTGACTCTGGTGTTGTGATAGTGTAATAACAAGTATATATGTGTAGTATTGTCCAGTACTTGACTCTGGTGTTGTGATAGTGTAGTAACAAGTATATATGTGTAGTATTGTCCAGTACTTGACTCTGGTGTTGTGATAGTGTAGTAACAAGTATATATGTGTAGTATTGTCCAGTACTTGACTCTGGTGTTGTGATAGTGTAGTAACAAGTATATATGTGTAGTATTGTCGAGTACTTGACTCTGGTGTTGTGTTAGTGTAGTAACAAGTATATATGTGTAGTATTGTCCAGTACTTGACTCTGGTGTTGTGATAGTGTAGTAACAAGTATATATGTGTAGTATTGTCCAGTACTTGACTCTGGTGTTGTGATAGTGTAGTAACAAGTATATATGTGTAGTATTGTCCAGTACTTGACTCTGGTGTTGTGATAGTGTAGTAACAAGTATATATGTGTAGTATTGTCCAGTACTTGACTCTGGTGTTGTGATAGTGTAGTAACAAGTATATATGTGTAGTATTGTCCAGTACTTGACTCTGGTGTTGTGATAGTGTAGTAACAAGTATATATGTGTAGTATTGTCCAGTACTTGACTCTGGTGTTGTGATAGTGTAGTAACAAGTATATATGTGTAGTATTGTCCAGTACTTGACTCTGGTGTTGTGATAGTGTAGTAAAAAGTATATATGTGTAGTATTGTCCAGTACTTGACTCTGGTGTTGTGATAGTGTAGTAACAAGTATATATGTGTAGTATTGTCCAGTACTTGACTCTGGTGTTGTGATAGTGTAGTAACAAGTATATATGTGTAGTATTGTCCAGTACTTGACTCTGGTGTTGTGATAGTGTAGTAACAAGTATATATGTGTAGTATTGTCCAGTACTTGACTCTGGTGTTGTGATAGTGTAGTAACAAGTATATATATGTGTAGTATTGTCCAGTACTTGACTCTGGTGCTGACGCACGATTGAAACGAAAATAGTTTCATATTCAACAGAGATTGTCGTTTATTTCATTTGTTATCATTTTCCCCTGAAGTTATTCAAACAAATGATATCGAACTGTTGACGTCACTGACGGTGACTTGAGACCAGGAGGTGAGACTCGAGTCCATAGAGTTTTCACCGTGAAGTCAAATAGTTTGTAGTGAAAATACAACTTTTTTAACCGTTTTCCTGTAGCAACATTTTATTTTGAACGTCCACATTTTCATCTTCTGACCAACTTTTTCTTCATCATTTATCTCATTATTTTCTCTATTCAAATCCTGCTCATTCAATCTTCGATACAGTCGTCTTCACAAGTGAGTTTCTAACATGTGCACGAGTTATTGAGTCAATCCAACGACTCTTTTATATCAACTTTTTATCTTTATTTCTCTGTCAGTCTCTATTTGTATCCGTTCACCTGAGTCTAAATGGGTTTGAACGAGTGTTTTGTTTATATTCAGAGTTTCCACTGTTTATATTGTAGATGTTATGTCATTAAAACGGTGAGAAACACTTGAGAAATAAGGATGTTTTACCAACATCGCCATGACGATGAGGGAGACGACGGACACATGTCGAAAGGACCTTGAAGTCACCGAGTCGCCATGGTGACCGAATGCTCCGAGTCCGTCTCCAGTCGTTAATTCTATTTGAAACGAGGATGTGATGAAGTTCGTTCGCACACAGAAGAGGTGTTTTTTAATCAACACGTGTGTTTATAAATAGTGTGTGTGTGTCGTTTGTGTTGAAACGTATGTTCCTGCAGAAAGTGTTTTTGATATTTATACGAGATAAGAGTCAATTTAATTGTTGAGTCTTAATGTTGTGTGTTTTCGCTCCCGTGAGGCGTTCAGGGTTCGATTTGATCGTAACTTTTATATCTAAAGAAATATCTATGTTAATACATCAGTGACGTCACGATACTGAATTAATTTAACTTTTCTAATGTTGAAACTTTCAACTTATTTTCAAGCACGACATTTTCTTAATGATTTGTTTATTGAATTGTTTAATTCGTTTTTATTTAATCATTTAATTAAATTTTATTTAAATAATTGTATTTAAAAAAAAATGAACATTTAATGAAAAAAAAATATATATACAGTATATAGTTTGATATTTTAATTCCAGTAATAGAAAAATAAATGTTCTAAATTCAATCGTTTTTAATGCGTAGCCTTTTAAATTCCATATAAAAACGTCACAACAGACGAATCCAATCGATGACTTTTAAATGAAAAAAACTAACATCTTACTTTTGCTTCTTGTTTTATTGAATCTAAAGGGCTGCGAAAAAAAGTATTTAGAACATTTATTTGTTCATCATGGAATTAAAATATGATTTATATTGTTTTAAAAATAAGTCTTTCTATATAGAAATAAAAATAAAAATGCTTAAAAAAAACCCAACATTTTCATATATTTATATTTTTTAAAAATGAAACTTTATTTTCAACCACTCAATGTTCTGGTGTCTCTGATATAATATATAGTAGTAAAGTATCTGCTGCGTCACGCAGGTGTTTTCTAAACTCACGTTGACGAGGAAACACGAATGTTTGGATGTGGATCACGGAAGTGAAGGAAGTAGAATCTCTTGAGCTCTGGACCTACAGGAGGAGACGGAGCAGTTCGTATGAAGTCGATGAATATATACATCATCATTTATTTTATTCATGTGGGGTGTGTATTAGTATAAGTATATATGTGTAGTATTGTCCAGTACTTGACTCTGGTGTTGTGATAGTGTAGTAACAAGTATATATGTGTAATATTATCCAGTACTTGACTCTGGTGTTGTGATAGTGTAGTAACAAGTATATATGTGTAGTATTGTCCAGTACTTGACTCTGGTGTTGTGATAGTGTAGTAACAAGTATATATGTGTAATATTATCCAGTACTTGACTCTGGTGTTGTGATAGTGTAGTAACAAGTATATATGTGTAGTATTGTCCAGTACTTGACTCTGGTGTTGTGATAGTGTAGTAACAAGTATATATGTGTAATATTATCCAGTACTTGACTCTGGTGTTGTGATAGTGTAGTAACAAGTATATATGTGTAGTATTGTCCAGTACTTGACTCTGGTGTTGTGATAGTGTAGTAACAAGTATATATGTGTAATATTATCCAGTACTTGACTCTGGTGTTGTGATAGTGTAGTAAAAAGTATATATGTGTAGTATTGTCCAGTACTTGACTCTGGTGTTGTGATAGTGTAGTAACAAGGATATATGTGTAGTATTGTCCAGTACTTGACTCTGGTGTTGTGATAGTGTAGTAACAAGTATATATGTGTAGTATTGTCCAGTACTTGACTCTGGTGTTGTGATAGTGTAGTAAAAAGTATATATGTGTAGTATTGTCCAGTACTTGACTCTGGTGTTGTGATAGTGTAGTAACAAGTATATATGTGTAATATTATCCAGTACTTGACTCTGGTGTTGTGATAGTGTAGTAACAAGTATATATGTGTAGTATTGTCCAGTACTTGACTCTGGTGTTGTGATAGTGTAGTTACAAGTATATATGTGTAATATTATCCAGTACTTGACTCTGGTGTTGTGATAGTGTAGTAACAAGTATATATGTGTAGTATTGTCCAGTACTTGACTCTGGTGTTGTGATAGTGTAGTAACAAGTATATATGTGTAGTATTGTCCAGTACTTGACTCTGGTGTTGTGATAGTGTAGTAAAAAGTATATATGTGTAGTATTGTCCAGTACTTGACTCTGCTGTTGTGATAGTGTAGTAACAAGGATATATGTGTAGTATTGTCCAGTACTTGACTCTGGTGTTGTAGTATTTACAGACCACATGACTCTTGACGAAGTCGTAACTACTTTCATTTGTTTTCAAACCAAAATATGTCCAAACATCAGCTTTAAAAGCTGCTGGACTCACTGTATCCTCTCGTCCTCAGTCCTCATTCTTCCTTTAGCTGCGGAGGACGTAACGACTGCTGCCATCTAGAGGCCGGAAGTTTAATTGCAACAGAAAAACGAACAAACGCTGTGAATAATGACATGTTACTTGTTAATTAAAAAAAAATCGAAATAGTTTACTTTAAACTGTTTCTGTTTCTTGGTCCTGGAGCTTCACGAGGTCCAGATGTGTGACTCTCTCTGTTCTCCGCAGACCTGAAGTGTTCACAGAACCACACCAGATCTCAACAGACCCGACCCGGCTGAGCCGCTCGCGCCTCTTGCCCGGCGCCGCCCGCCACGACTCTCGTTTCCCAGCCCCGGAGAAACGCTTTGTCACCGCTGGGTCTGGAGTGAAGGCCCAGAGGTTCCCCCGCCGGAGTGCAAAGTGGGGCCTGGCGATGCCTCAGGTGAGAGACAGAGACGCATGTGTGTGTTCGGCTGCACAGACTCACAACTGTGTGCGTTCGTTATGTCACATACAAAAAAAAAACATAAACACCCACGTCTGGCTCGGAGCCAACACACAAATATTTCTACTTCTGAGCCTCTTTTTACAAGACGAACGAAGTATCACCACACGAGAATATTTACAGAGAATATTCACATTATTTCAATGATCTTGTTCAAAACTATTCTCCACTATTTATTACAAATAAAAACTCATACATTCACACATCGTAATATAGCATTTAAATATAACTTTAAATATATACATTTACCTCTTTCTTTCATCCATGCTATTTTTATATCACTTTTACTATGAGTTTGTGAAGTTAACATGTACATTTAAGAAGAGTTTGATTTCAAAGGTTAAGTTACTTTTTGTTTTATAACTATATTTATACTTTTATCTACTTATTTCATCCATTATCTTTTATTTATGCTTTTGGGTTTGTAAGAGTTATATTTACAGTGTTTTTTTTCTCTCTTTTAAACATTTAAAATGATAAAAATGTAATTTATTTTATTTCTTTGGTTTCTATGAAATTGTTATAGATATTTTTTTAAATATAAAAATAATTTTCTATTCATTTAAAACGTGTTTCACCTCCTTTCATCATTGAGACGCTGCATGAACATGGTTGCACTGTAGCAGCTCCAGGATCTGATCTGATCTTTAAATGTGTGGAGAAGATAAAGATCAACTATCTTCCATAACATCTTCTCAAGTCTGTCGCTGCAGAACCAGAGTCAACCGTAGAAAGAAGTGATTGTGCTGCAGAGCAACATCTTGATGTCAGTAGTTAGTTAGTAGTTAGTAAGCAGGCGGCGTCAGGAGCCAGTGGCCCTCGTCTCTGCGTGTTAATGAGCAAACGGCTGCAGTTGAACCCGCGAGCGTTGAACACGTATCGAGATGGTTGAACGTATATTGTGGAGGCTGTGATGGACGTGATCCTGAGGGATCAATAAAGTTCTACCTAACCTAACCTATGAAGTCTCTGCACCGTCAGGGGGTTGAGCATCATCACGCGTCCACATTCCTGCCCAGAGGAGTCGGTTAAAAGACCCATGATGCATTGCGGCCGGAAAAGTTTAGTTTGTTATTGTTGACCACAATAGAAACGTAAAGAAGTCCATGATAAACTCTGCTGAAAATAGTGTCACATTAACAGTACAGGCCTTGTTTGTCTTATTTACTCAACAAAACTATTCAACTTTGTGATCACATGACACACATAGTCTGCACATGACATCAATAAATGAACACATGGCATACCTTGATCACATTAATGATCACCTGATACACATAATGTTCACATGACATCAATAATTGAACACGTCATAACTTGATCACACTAATGATCACCTGATACACATAATGTTCACATGACATCAATAATTGAACACATGTCATAACTTGATCACATTAATGATCACCTGATACACATAATGTTCACATGACATCAATAAATGAACACATGGCATACCTTGATCACATTAATGATCACCTGATACACATAATGTTCACATGACATCAATAAATGAACACATGTCATACCTTGATCACATTAATGATCACCTGATACACATAATGTTCACATGACATCAATAATTGAACACGTCATAACTTGATCACATTAATGATCACCTGATACTCATAATGTTCACATGACATCAATAAATGAACACATGGCATACCCTGATCACATTAATGATCACCTGATACACATAATGTTCACATGACATCAATAATTGAACACATCATAACTTGATCACATTAATGATCACCTGATACTCATAATGTTCACATAACATCAATAAATGAACACATGGCATACCCTGATCACATTAATGATCACCTGATACTCATAATGTTCACATGACATCAATAAATGAACACATGGCATACCCTGATCACATTAATGATCACCTGATACTCATAATGTTCACATGACATCAATAAATGAACACATGGCATACCCTGATCACATTAATGATCACCTGATACTCATAATGTTCACATAACATCAATAAATGAACACATGGCATACCCTGATCACATTAATGATCACCTGATACTCATAATGTTCACATGACATCAATAAATGAACACATGGCATACCCTGATCACATTAATGATCACCTGATACACATAATGTTCACATGACATCAATAATTGAACACGTCATAACTTGATCACATTAATGATCACCTGATACTCATAATGTTCACATGACATCAATAATTGAACACGTCATAACTTGATCACATTAATGATCACCTGATACACATAATGTTCACATGACACCAATAATTGAACACATGTCATAACTTGATCACATTAATGATCACCTGACACGTTTTGTTCACATGACATCAATAAATGAACACATGGCATACCTTGATCACAATAATGATCACCTGACACACATAATGTTCACATGACATCAATAAATGAACACATGGCATACCTTGATCACATTAATGATCACCTGATACACATAATGTTCACATGACATCAAAAATGAACACATGTCATAACTTGATCACATTAATGATCACCTGACACACATAATGTTCACATGACATCAATAATTGAACACGTCATAACTTGATCACACTAATGATCACCTGACACACATAATGTTCACATGACATCAATAATTGAACACATGTCAAAACTTGATCACATTAATGATCACCTGACACACATAATGTTCACATGACATCAATAATTGAACACGTCATAACTTGATCACATTAATGATCACCTGATACACATAATGTTCACATGACACCAATAATTGAACACATGTCATAACTTGATCACATTAATGATCACCTGACACGTTTTGTTCACATGACATCAATAAATGAACACATGGCATACCTTGATCACAATAATGATCACCTGACACACATAATGTTCACATGACATCAATAAATGAACACATGGCATACCTTGATCACATTAATGATCACCTGATACACATAATGTTCACATGACATCAAAAATGAACACATGTCATAACTTGATCACATTAATGATCACCTGACACACATAATGTTCACATGACATCAATAATTGAACACGTCATAACTTGATCACACTAATGATCACCTGACACACATAATGTTCACATGACATCAATAATTGAACACATGTCAAAACTTGATCACATTAATGATCACCTGACACACATAATGTTCACATGACATCAATAATTGAACACGTCATAACTTGATCACATTAATGATCACCTGACACGCTTTATGATCACATGACATCAATAATTGAACACGTCATAACTTGATCACACTAATGATCACCTGACACACATAATGTTCACATGACATCAATAATTGAACACATGTCATAACTTGATCACATTAATGATGACCTGACACACATAATGTTCACATGACATCAATAATTGAACACATGTCAAAACTTGATCACATTAATGATGACCTGACACGCTTTATGATCACATGACATCAATAAATGACACAGACTTGATCACATGAATTGGTTTCGTTTTTAAACTTGATGGACCTTGATGAAGAGTCATGTAGTCACCGGAGACAACAAATGTGTCTGTTGTGAGGTTCGTTCTCACGGCTTCTGTCCGTCCCTGCAGCCCAGCGTCAGCTGGATGGAGCCTCCCTTTGGGGACGACTTTCAAAACTTCTCCTTTGCTGACCAGGCGCTGACCAGCACGGAGCTGCTCGCTACCAGCGCCGACCCGGATTTCATGTACGAGCTGGTGAGTCTCACGTCCTCCGTCAGAGTTGAACGTCTCTTCTCCGCAGGAGGGAAGTCCATGAATGCCTTTATTGACACATTACAATGTACTCTTCAAACTTTAAATGAATAATACTCTAGTGTAATTCTTGTTCTTTCTCTTTATGTTATTGTTCTTATTATTATTATTTTGATTTATTTTTGATTTTTTATAAAAAATTGCTGTATGTATTGGCTATTGGAAAAAAACAATTCCTCCTGAGGGATCAATAAAGTTTTACCTTACCTTACCTTATTTAAGTAACAAAGTAACTCATTCATGTTGTCATAAGAAGTGTTTTGTTTCAAACTTGTTTTTCGCTTTCTGTTTTATTAAGATAAACAGTAATATTACAGTATTATTACATTAAACATGAAATTATAAAGACAATAGGAGAGAAAAAAATGGAAATATTTGGTTTTTCATTAAGGTTGAGTGAAATAAAGATATGAATTTTCTTAACGTCGAAGCCAAAGAGAGAGAATGAAGAATTCATGAGATTCAATGTGATGGAAAACTTGAAAAATATTTAATAGACGAAAAGAAAATGATGAAATGTTTAAGGTGAGGATATTACAAAGTGTTACTAAGACGTAACTTTATAAAAAATAAGTAATTTATATTAAGATCTTTCACAGACCAGAGTCACAAAGCACTTAAACAACAAAATAATACAAATGCAAAAACTTAAGAAGGCCATTTATGTTGTTTTGTATCGTTTATTGTGTCTTTACATCTGTGTGTTTATTGTGTCATTTTAGATACATTTTATCTAAATATAACTCACCAGAAAACTAAGGACTAAACATGTAAATATAGTATAAAAGCACTTTTTTTCAACATTTTAAGTCCTAGAATAAAAACTTATAATTTTTAGATCTGAACTAGAAATAAAAGTAATGGTCTATGGAACGTCTAGTTTGACTCTGAACTCATGAATACAGTGGAAGCATCTGAATGTTGCATGGATCCGTGGTGGAACCAGATGCTTGGTCATCTTCCTGGTCTGTAGATGCTCTGAACAGGCTCAGCTCCTGCTGTCAGCTGCAGGTGTCTCGCTCTGCAGACGCTGACTCACGCTCGCTCTCCCGGCGTAGAAACCTATCATCAGGAGGTCAGCAGTGTCGTCTCTGTTTATGCTGCGCTTAGAGTCCATAACGTCCTCCGTGAGGAAGAAGAGACTCCTGTTGTCGCTCAAACACTCTTTATGGAGATTTATTGACGATACAAGTCATGGATGCTCCATGTTGATCTATGACCTCCCGACCAATAGGACGCGAGTTTTCACTCTCACACAGGAAGTGACATCAGAATTCAATTTCCTAAATGATTTCAAAGACACGCATAACGATCAAATGGCTCTCATAAATGATCACATGACACACATTATGTACACATGACACACATAATGATGACATGACACACATAATGATGACATGATGCACATAATGTACACATAACACACATAATGATGACATGACACACATAATGATGACATGATGCACATAATGTACACATAACACACATAATGATGACATGACACACATAATGATGACATGACACACATAATGATGACATGATGCACATAATGTACACATAACACACATAATGATGACATGACACACATAATGATGACATGAGGCACATAATGATGACATGACACACATAATGATGACATGACACACATAATGATGACATGACGCACATAATGTACACATGACACATGTAATGATCACATGACACACATAATGATAGCTTGACACATATAATGTACACATGACACACATAATGATCACATGACACACATAATGATCGCTTGACACATATAATGTACACATGACACACATAATGATCACATGACACACATAATGATCGCTTGACACATGTAATGATCACATGACACACATAATGATAGCTTGACACATATAATGTACACATGACACACATAATGATCGCTTGACACATATAATGATCACATGACACACATAATGATAGCTTGACACATATAATGTACACATGACACACATAATGATGACATGACACACATAATGATCGCTTGACACATGTAATGATCACATGACACACATAATGATAGCTTGACACATATAATGTACACATGACACACATAATGATCGCTTGACACATATAATGATCACATGACACACATAATGATAGCTTGACACATATAATGTACACATGACACACATAATGATCACATGAAACACATAATGATCGCTTGACATGCATAATAATCACATGACATGCATAATAATCACATGACACATATAACGACCACACGACACACATATTGTTCTTATGACATTACCAAATAATCACATATGAATAATGTTCACATGAGAAAATAAGTGAACACATGAAACGCATCCTAATCACATGACACACATAATGATCACATAAATGATCACATGACATGCATATGAACATATTAAGGTTATAATACGTTCATTTTATTAACGGCACATGAATGATGACAGGAAATGGTTAAAGATGGAATGATGTCAAATCAAAAATAAAAGTCATCATCATTGAAATATAAATAATTTTTACTGATCATTTAATCTCTAAAATATCTTGTTATACCAACTGATTACACGTTTAAATGTTTGATTGTGATGAAGAATGTTAGTTTAGTCAGTGTTGTGTACAGTTGTACGAATACAGAGAATGTGAAGCACAAGATGAAACCAAGATCTCGTCGGAACAGGACCGAGACATGAGTCACCGGCAGAGTCCCCACAGAGACGGCGTGGTGGGAGGAAGCGACGCCGGGAAGGAGATGGAGGGCAGCATGGACCAGCTGATGAACCTGGGCGAGTGCGAGACCGTCTGCAGCAGCTCCGCCTTCGAACAGTGGGACTCCTACTGGGAAGACCTCACCAGGTACTCCACGCTGTACCCCGAGACCAACGTGGACTCGGAGGGTGATTGACGGGATCAATTAATGAGATATTAATGAATATATATATATATATATATGAAACATAGATATTAACCTAACAAAGTCGTTATTCCCACTTCCTTATTTCTATTCGAACCGTTATTAGACATAAAAACTACCAGATATTCAAATAAAAATCTGATATGATACGGAATTGAAATTGTAGAGAATGAGAAAACACTAATAAAGATACATTTGAAGATAAAAAAAAAGATGATATTGAGTGAAATGTAAACAAAGTGTTTGGCAAAAGATGATATATTTATAGAAATAATGTGTTTAATTGAGCAAATAACATTTTGAGGAAACGTATGAATGTTTGGGGAAAATACAATATTGAATTGTTTCATGACACGAGTCAGAAGATGACTAACTTCATATGAAGCTGTCAATCAAGGCCGGAGCCGACAGACCAAAGCAGTCGAGCTCTGAGCCTCAGTGAGGATCTTCAAGTGGTGAAGCGTGAGAACTTAACTTAACTTAATAACCCTTGTGAGGAGACAGGAAGAAACCTCTGGAATATTGACTTGAGTGAAGGATGACGTGTAACTGCGTCACTAGTAGGATGTTCAGTGATGGAATAAACACATCGTTATAATAATGAAGCTCTTGCTCGTCATGTGATTGGCTGAGAGCTCTATCAAGTAAACAAAGTTAATTAAAGTTTAAAAATAAAGTGCAGTAATTTTTCATGTTTGGTGACACTATTATTCCAACATTTATATTGAATTTAAAAGACTATGAAAGAAAAAATGCTTTTCAAATTATTTGAAATAAGAACATTAAACTCATCGTCATTCATTTAAAAAAAGAATGCATTTTTAAAATTCAATTACTAAAAAAAGTAAAGGCGTAAAAAAACATTTGAATTAAAAGTTACATTTGAAATGTTGAATTGAACCAAACATGTTGTTCTTTGGTTAATTAGATAAAAAGGGAGGGAGAGAGGACTTCCTGTCAGGACAGGAAGTTGATTTATTAATGTGTTGTAACATCAATGTGTGATTTCCTTAAATGTGTGTGCGTCTGCCTGTGCACAGATACACACGGCTGGCCAGCTGTGACATCTGGGGCACCAAGGAGGTGGACTTCCTGGGTCTGGACGACTTCTCCAGCCCGTACCAGGACGAGGAAGTCATCGGTCAAACGCCCACGCTGGCTCAGCTCAACAGCGAGGACTCGCAGCCCGTGTGCGAGGCGCTCTGCCCGCACGCCGACCTCGGCGCCCAGTCTCACGCCTCCCAGCCACCGGGTCACGGCAAGAGAGCCCTGGTCCGCGGCCAAGGTCTGGGCCCGGGCGTCGCCCGACCTTCGCCCAGCGCCACGTGCTCCTCGTACACCTCCCCCAGCCTTCTCCCGGATTTCCCGGAACGTTCCCAGAAGGCCACCCGGCCCGTCCCGTCCTGCACTGAAACCATGGCCAAAACCCAGATCCACTTCAATCCCGGGGCGGACCAGACCCACGTGAAGGTCAAGTCCCACGGGCCGGGGTCGGGGACGGCGGCGCTGCCTCCCAACGGCTCGCACTTCGTACGGAAGGCCAAAGTTCGCATCACGTCCGTCAACAGAGTCAAACCTGAGATCCTCACCCAGACGGACTTCGAGAGACCGGACTCTCCCCCGGTCCGAGACGAGAAGGCCTCGACTTCGGCCGCCGTCGTGGAACTTCCCGCCACTGCAGCCGCCGCCGCCTTCGAGACCAGGCCTGAGGTGACGGTGAAGAGAGAAGCCGCTGCCTCGTGGCCCACGTCTGTCCCAGAACTGGTGGAGTCCAGCCGGAGTCCAGAGGACCACGACCCCGGGTCGCCGCCCGCTGAAGAGGGTCTGCCCGGCGCCGGGGTCCTGGTGGCCGAGGCGGCGGAGAAGAGCAAGGAAGAGGAGCACAACTACTCCCTGTTCCTGACGCGCAGCAGGCTGGAGGAGGACGAGGAAGAGGAGGATGACGAGGAGGAGGCGGAGGAGGAGGAGGAAGAGGAGGAAGGAGACGGGCTGGAGCTCGACGACGAAGACCACGACGAGGGGTTCGGCAGCGAGCACGAGCTGTCCGAGAACGAGGAGGAGGAGGACGACGACTATGAAGCAGACAAGGACGACGACATGAGCGACGCCTTCTCAGAACCAGGTGATGTATGGACAACATCTGGGTTATCAAAACATTGAATTATTCAATTCTTTCTTTTTAAATCTTGTTGTTCAAGCATTGAGTTGTTTTTTTAATAATTGAATTAAATCATTTCTATATTGAAAGGTTTTTTTTTTTTTTTTTTAGAATAAATTTCAACTATTATTATAACTTTATTAATTATTTTTTTACACTTAGAGTTAGATTTTCGATTTCCAATCATTTAAAATGATATTTTCTGAATTCAATGTTTTCTATTTGTAGTATTTAAAATTCAACATATAAATGTTAGTATAACGGAGTCACCAGACATTACGAACAGAGCATCGAGCTACTGGATCCAACAGCCAATCATGTGATAACGAAAAAGCATCGGATCAGTAGCTCTGTTTTCTATTAGTATTGTCTGTTGGCCTTTTTAAATGAACATGTTAATATTGACTTTAATAAACTACAAATTAAAACATGTAGAATTTAGAAAATGTATTTTTGAAGTATTGAAAAAACTGTAAGTGTAAAAGAAAGAAGCATTTATATTGAAAATATTCCAATTTTTAAATGTAATTATTTAGAAAAACAACAAATTCAAACTTTCAAAGTTTTTGGATGAAGAAATGATCGACTTCTCTTATAACAAAAATAAGTTAAAATGCTTTAAAAACTCTTCGATAAAATGTTTTGATAAAGTTAAAAAAAAAGTGAATTCAAACATAGTGAGTCGAGTTCCTAACCTAACCTAATCTAAGTTCCTAACCTAATCTAATCTAAATTCCTAACCTAATCTAATCTAATTTCCTAACCTAACCTAATCTAAATTCCTAACCTAACCTAATCTAAATTCCTAACCTAACCTAATCTAAGTTCCTAACCTAACCTAATCTAAATTCCTAACCTAACCTAATCTAAGTTCCTAACCTAACCTAACCTAATCTAAATTCCTAACCTAACCTGACGTGACCTGACCTAACCTAACCTAATCTAAATTCCTAACCTAACCTGACCTGACCTGACCTGACCTAACCTAACCTAAATTCCTAACCTAACCTGACCTGACCTGACCTGACCTGACCTAACCTAACCTAACCTAATCTAAATTCCTAACCTGACCTGACCTGACCTGACCTGACTAACCTAACCTAACCTAACCTATCCTAACCTAATCTAAATTCCTAACCTAACCTAACCTAATCTAAATTCCTAACCTAACCTGACCTGGCCTGACTAACCTAACCCAACCTAACCTAACCTACCCTAACCTACCCTAACCTACCCTAACCTAACCTAACCTAACCTAACCTACCCTAACCTAATCTAAGTTCCTAACCTAACCTAACCTGACCTGACCTAACCTAATCTAAATTCCTAACCTAACCTAATCTAAATTCCTAACCTGACCTGACCTGACCTGACCTGACTAACCTAACCTAACCTAATCTAAATTCCTAACCTAACCTAATCTAAATTCCTAACCTAACCTAACCTAACCTGACCTGACCTGACCTGACCTGACCTGACCTGACCTGACCTAACCTAACCTAACCTAATCTAAATCCCTAACCTAACCTAACCTAACCTGACCTGACCTGACCTAACCTAACCTAACCTAATCTAAATTCCTAACCTGACCTGACCTGACCTGACCTGACCTGACTAACCTGACCTAACCTAACCTAACCTAATCTAAATTCCTAACCTAACCTAACCTAATCTAAATTCCTAACCTAACCTGACCTGGCCTGACTAACCTAATCCAACCTAACCTAACATACCCTAACCTACCCTAACCTAACCTAACCTAACCTAACCTACCCTAACCTAATCTAAATTCCTAACCTGACCTGACCTAACCTAATCTAAATTCCTAACCTAACCTAATCTAAATTCCTAACCTGACCTGACCTGACCTGACCTGACTAACCTAACCTAACCTAACCTAATCTAAATTCCTAACCTAACCTAATCTAAATTCCTAACCTAACCTGACCTGACCTGACTAACCTAATCCAACCAAACCTAACCTACCCTAACCTAACCTAACCTAACCTGACCTAACCTAACCTAACCTAACCTACCCTAACCTAACCTAATCTAAGTTCCTAACCTAACCTAATCTAAATTCCTAATCTAACCTAACCTGACCTAACCTAATCTAATCTAAATTCCTAACCTACCCTAACCTAACCTAACCTAACCTGACCTGACCTAACCTAACCTAACCTAACCTAACCTACCCTACCCTACCCTACCCTACCCTAACCTAACCTAACCTAACCTAACCTACCCTACCCTAACCTAACCTGACCTGACCTAACCTAACCTAACCTAACCTAACCTAACCTACCCTACCCTAACCTAACCTAACCTAACCTACCCTAACCTACCCTACCCTACCCTACCTTAATTTAACTTAACTTAACTTAACTTAACCTACCCTACCCTACCCTAACCTAACTGATGCTCCTCAGGCTGCGACATGGAGCTGGTGGACGACGTCAACGGTCTGACGGCAGGCGTGTCGAGCAGGAAGCGAGGGAAGCGTCGCTACTTCTGGGAATACAGTGAGCAGCTCACGCCGTGCAAGCAGGAGCGAATGTTGAAGCCGTCAGAGTGGGATCGACACACACTCCCCAGTAACCTGTACCAGAAGAACGGACCTTTGCACGGTACTGACCACTGGACCTTTACACTCTTTTCAACACTTCACTCTTTCACTCTTTCACCCGTTCACTCTTTCACTCTTTCAATCTTTCAATCTTTCACATGTTCACTCTTTCACACGTTTACTCTTTCACTCGTTCTCTCTTTCATTTTTTAACTAGTTCACTCGTTCACTCATTCACTCTTTCACTCTTTCACTCTTTCGCTCTTTCGCTCATTCCCACATTCACTCTTTCACATGTTCATTCTTTCAATCTTACACTCGTTCGCTCTTTCTTTTTCTCTCGTTCACTCTTACACTCTTTCAATCTTTCACATGTTCACTCTTTCAATCTTACACTCGTTCGCTCTTTCTTTTTCTCTCGTTCACTCTTACACTCTTACACTCTTTCACTAGTTCACTCGTTCTCTCTTTCGCTCTTTCAATATTACCCTCTTTCACTCTTTCACTCTAACACTCTTTCACTAGTTCACTCTTTCACTCTTATACTCGTTTGCTCTTTCATCTTCACTCTTTCACTCTTACACTCGTTCACTCTTACGCTAGTTCACTCTTTCAACATCACTCGTTCGCTCTTTCTTTTTCGCTCGTTCGCTGGTTCACTATTACACTCTTAGACTATTTCACTAGTTCACTCTTTCAATCTTACACTCATTCGCTCTTTCTTTTTCGCTCATTCCTTCGTTCACTCTCTCACTCGTTCACTCTCTCACTCTCTCACTCTCTCACTCGTTCACTCTCTCACTCGTTCACTCTTACACTAGTTCACTCTTACACTCTTACACTAGTTCACTAGTTCACTCGTTCACTCTTTCATCGGTTCACTCTCCACCTCTTGTGCCCAAAGGCAAGTACATGCTGAAGAAGTCGCGCCGCACTGACGTGGAGGATCTGACTCCGAACCCTCGCAAGTTGCTCCAGATCGGCACCGAGCTCCGCAAACTCAACAAAGTGATCAGCGACTTGACGCCCGTGAGTGAACTCCCTCTGACCGCCCGGCCCTGGTCGCGCAAGGAGAAGAACAAGCTGGCGTCCAGGTAACTCACCCCCCATCGTTCACTCTCAGATCGTGTTTTTACATGAACATTGTTTGCTTTTAACCTGTACATTATACGCTAATATCATTATTATTAGGTGTGTGTACGTGTGTGTGTGTTAGTGTGCACTTACTTAGGCCCAGAATGGGGACTTTGACCAGCTCACACACCGGTTGTTTGGGGACGTCGTTCCCTTTGGGGCCGAAAACCAGGGTCCCCAATTAGTTTTCATTCAGAACGTGTTCAGCTCTAAAATGTATTTCTGTCTAAAAATCTCAATTGTCCCTAAAAGTGACTTATTTCAGACTTTTTGTGTGTGTGTGCGCCCCCCCACCCCTCAATCTGTGTGTTGCTCTATATCGCCCCCATTGGTATTGTGTGGAATTGCATGGCTCGACAACGCCCCTAGTGGTAGTGTGTGGAAGTGTCAAGGACCCCAAAGGTGGTCCACATTCTGTCGGATTATAAAGATGGATGAATAGATGATAGAAGTAAAGACACATGAGCAGCGTGAACACATCATGATAGTCTTGCAAATAATAATTAAAAATAAAGTTTAGTTGTTAAATTAATAATTCCATAGTAAAGCCTCAACAAAGTGTTAAAATGAGTTTGAGAGAAAGCCAAACTTCGTGGCCTTTTAAATTCAATATAAAAATATTGGAATTATAGAGTCACCAGACAAAACCAACAGAG
This sequence comes from Callionymus lyra, assembly GCF_982586985.1. Taxonomy (NCBI): domain Eukaryota; kingdom Metazoa; phylum Chordata; class Actinopteri; order Syngnathiformes; family Callionymidae; genus Callionymus; species Callionymus lyra. The sequence goes on along the minus strand of NC_141831.1, from coordinate 3,835,996 downwards.
CACCGAGCTACTGGATCGTGTTATTCTACGTCATCACGTGATCGTGTCGCAGGATTGGCTGAAAGTTCTGAGATCAAACTTTTCAGCTGATCACGTGATTGTTGGATCCAGTAGCTCGGTGCTCTGTTGGTAATGTCTGGTGACACGATTTTAACTTCATTTTTATATTGAATTTAAAATACTACGAATGAAAAAATATTGAATTTAATAAATGGAATTTGAATATCAAACTCTACGTAACAAAAAAACTAAACAAATGAAATTAATGAACAAAAACAACTTTTCGATGTAGAAATGATTGAATTCATTGGTAAAAGGGAAGAAATTCAATTCAATTTGAGAGGAAAGGGCAACATTTCAATAAAAAGTTCAAAGTTTCAATAATATCGAGTGACATTGTTGTCGATGGTATTCGTTGACGTCCAGTGACAGGAAGTGCTTGTGTTTCCAGAGCGTGTCGCCTGAAGAAGAAGGCTCAGTATGAGGCCAACAAGGTGAAGCTGTGGGGACTCAGCACAGAATACGGTGAGAACGTCTTCTTCTTCCGTCACGAGACGTCGGAAGTTCATCCTCCGTTCGTTTGTTCGCCTGCAGACAAACTGCTCTTCGTCATCAACGCCATCAAGGAGGAGATCGTGGTGCGAGTGGAGGACAACGCTCCTCGCGCCACCAACATGGCCGACACCCTGGACCGGCTCATCCAGGAGACGCTCGGTCAGCGAAACGTATTTGTGTCATTGAATGTTTAGTGTCATTGAACGTTTAGTGTCATTGAATGTTTAGTGTCATTGAATGTTTAGTGTCATTGAACGTTTAGTGTCATTGAATGTTTAGTGTCATTGAACGTTTAGTGTCATTGAATGTTTAGTGTCATTGAATGTTTAGTGTCATTGAACGTTTAGTGTCATTGAACGTTTAGTGTCATTGAATGTTTAGTGTCATTGAACGTTTAGTGTCATTGAATGTTTAGTGTCATTGAATGTTTAGTGTCATTGAACGTTTAGTGTCATTGAACGTTTAGTGTCATTGAACGTTTAGTGTCATTGAACGTTTAGTGTCATTGAACGTTTAGTGTCATTGAATGTTTAGTGTCATTGAACGTTTAGTGTCATTGAATGTTTAGTGTCATTGAACGTTTAGTGTCATTGAACGTTTAGTGTCATTGAATGTTTAGTGTCATTGAACGTTTAGTGTCATTGAATGTTTAGTGTCATTGAACGTTTAGTGTCATTGAATGTTTAGTGTCATTGAACGTTTAGTGTCATTGAATGTTTAGTGTCATTGAACGTTTAGTGTCATTGAATGTTTAGTGTCATTGAACGTTTAGTGTCATTGAACGTTTAGTGTCATTGAACGTTTAGTGTCATTGAATGTTTAGTGTCATTGAATGTTTAGTGTCATTGAACGTTTAGTGTCATTGAACGTTTAGTGTCGTTGAACGTTTAGTGTCGTTGAACGTTTAGTGTCATTGAACGTTTAGTGTCATTGAATGTTTAGTGTCATTGAACGTTTAGTGTCATTGAACGTTTAGTGTCATTGAACGTTTAGTGTCATTGAACGTTTAGTGTCATTGAACGTTTAGTGTCATTGAACGTTTAGTGTCATTGAACGTTTAGTGTCATTGAACGTTTAGTGTCATTGAACGTTTAGTGTCATTGAACGTTTAGTGTCATTGAACGTTTAGTGTCATTGAACGTTTAGTGTCATTGAACGTTTAGTGTCATTGAACGTTTAGTGTCGTTGAACGTTTAGTGTCATTGAACGTTTAGTGTCATTGAACGTTTAGTGTCATTGAACGTTTAGTGTCATTGAACGTTTAGTGTCATTGAACGTTTAGTGTCATTGAACGTTTAGTGTCATTGAACGTTTAGTGTCATTGAACGTTTAGTGTCATTGAACGTTTAGTGTCGTTGAACGTTTAGTGTCGTTGAACGTTTAGTGTCATTGAACGTTTAGTGTCATTGAACATTTAGTGTCATTGAACGTTTAGTGTCATTGAACGTTTAGTGTCGTTGAACGTTTAGTGTCGTTGAACGTTTAGTGTCATTGAATGTTTAGTGTCGTTGAACGTTTAGTGTCGTTGAACGTTTAGTGTCGTTGAACGTTTAGTGTCGTTGAACGTTTAGTGTCATTGAACGTTTAGTGTCATTGAACGTTTAGTGTCATTGAACATTTAGTGTCATTGAACGTTTAGTGTCATTGAACGTTTAGTGTCGTTGAACGTTTAGTGTCGTTGAACGTTTAGTGTCATTGAATGTTTAGTGTCGTTGAACGTTTAGTGTCGTTGAACGTTTAGTGTCGTTGAACGTTTAGTGTCGTTGAACGTTTAGTGTCGTTGAACGTTTAGTGTCATTGAACGTTTAGTGTCATTGAACGTTTAGTGTCATTGAACGTTTAGTGTCATTGAACGTTTAGTGTCATTGAACGTTTAGTGTCATTGAACGTTTAGTGTCATTGAACGTTTAGTGTCATTGAACGTTTAGTGTCATTGAACGTTTAGTGTCATTGAACGTTTAGTGTCATTGAACGTTTAGTGTCATTGAACGTTTAGTGTCATTGAACGTTTAGTGTCATTGAACGTTTAGTGTCATTGAACGTTTAGTGTCATTGAACGTTTAGTGTCATTGAACGTTTAGTGTCATTGAACGTTTAGTGTCATTGAACGTTTAGTGTCATTGAACGTTTAGTGTCATTGAACGTTTAGTGTCATTGAACGTTTAGTGTCATTGAACGTTTAGTGTCATTGAACGTTTAGTGTCATTGAACGTTTAGTGTCATTGAACGTTTAGTGTCATTGAACGTTTAGTGTCATTGAACGTTTAGTGTCGTTGAACGTTTAGTGTCGTTGAACGTTTAGTGTCGTTGAACGTTTAGTGTCGTTGAACGTTTAGTGTCATTGAATGTCGTTTAGTGTCGTTGAACGTTTAGTGTCATTGAACGTTTAGTGTCATTGAACGTTTAGTGTCATTGAACGTTTAGTGTCATTGAACGTTTAGTGTCATTGAACGTTTAGTGTCATTGAACGTTTAGTGTCATTGAATGTTTAGTGTCATTGAATGTTTAGTGTCATTGAACGTTTAGTGTCATTGAACGTTTAGTGTCATTGAACGTTTAGTGTCATTGAATGTTTAGTGTCATTGAACGTTTAGTGTCATTGAACGTTTAGTGTCATTGAATGTTTAGTGTCATTGAACGTTTAGTGTCATTGAACGTTTAGTGTCATTGAACGTTTAGTGTCATTGAACGTTTAGTGTCATTGAACGTTTAGTGTCATTGAATGTTTAGTGTCATTGAATGTTTAGTGTCATTGAACGTTTAGTGTCATTGAACGTTTAGTGTCATTGAATGTTTAGTGTCATTGAATGTTTAGTGTCATTGAACGTTTAGTGTCATTGAACGTTTAGTGTCATTGAACGTTTAGTGTCATTGAACGTTTAGTGTCATTGAACGTTTAGTGTCATTGAACGTTTAGTGTCATTGAACGTTTAGTGTCATTGAACGTTTAGTGTCATTGAATGTTTAGTGTCATTGAACGTTTAGTGTCATTGAACGTTTAGTGTCATTGAACGTTTAGTGTCATTGAACGTTTAGTGTCATTGAACGTTTAGTGTCATTGAACGTTTAGTGTCATTGAACGTTTAGTGTCATTGAACGTTTAGTGTCATTGAACGTTTAGTGTCATTGAACGTTTAGTGTCATTGAACGTTTAGTGTCATTGAATGTTTAGTGTCATTGAACGTTTAGTGTCATTGAATGTTTAGTGTCATTGAACGTTTAGTGTCATTGAACGTTTAGTGTCATTGAATGTTTAGTGTCATTGAATGTTTAGTGTCATTGAACGTTTAGTGTCATTGAATGTTTAGTGTCATTGAATGTTTAGTGTCATTGAACGTTTAGTGTCATTGAATGTTTAGTGTCATTGAACGTTTAGTGTCATTGAACGTTTAGTGTCATTGAACGTTTAGTGTCATTGAATGTTTAGTGTCATTGAACGTTTAGTGTCATTGAACGTTTAGTGTCATTGAACGTTTAGTGTCATTGAACGTTTAGTGTCATTGAACGTTTAGTGTCATTGAATGTTTAGTGTCATTGAACGTTTAGTGTCATTGAATGTTTAGTGTCATTGAATGTTTAGTGTCATTGAACGTTTAGTGTCATTGAACGTTTAGTGTCATTGAATGTTTAGTGTCATTGAACGTTTAGTGTCATTGAACGTTTAGTGTCATTGAATGTTTAGTGTCATTGAACGTTTAGTGTCATTGAATGTTTAGTGTCATTGAATGTTTAGTGTCATTGAACGTTTAGTGTCATTGAATGTTTAGTGTCATTGAATGTTTAGTGTCATTGAACGTTTAGTGTCATTGAATGTTTAGTGTCATTGAATGTTTAGTGTCATTGAACGTTTAGTGTCATTGAACGTTTAGTGTCATTGAATGTTTAGTGTCATTGAATGTTTAGTGTCATTGAACGTTTAGTGTCATTGAACGTTTAGTGTCATTGAATGTTTAGTGTCATTGAATGTTTAGTGTCATTGAACGTTTAGTGTCATTGAATGTTTAGTGTCATTGAATGTTTAGTGTCATTGAACGTTTAGTGTCATTGAATGTTTAGTGTCATTGAATGTTTAGTGTCATTGAACGTTTAGTGTCATTGAACGTTTAGTGTCATTGAACGTTTAGTGTCATTGAACGTTTAGTGTCATTGAATGTTTAGTGTCGTTGAACGTTTAGTGTCATTGAACGTTTAGTGTCATTGAATGTTTAGTGTCATTGAACGTTTAGTGTCATTGAACGTTTAGTGTCATTGAATGTTTAGTGTCATTGAATGTTTAGTGTCATTGAACGTTTAGTGTCATTGAATGTTTAGTGTCATTGAACGTTTAGTGTCATTGAACGTTTAGTGTCATTGAATGTTTAGTGTCATTGAATGTTTAGTGTCATTGAACGTTTAGTGTCATTGAATGTTTAGTGTCATTGAATGTTTAGTGTCATTGAACGTTTAGTGTCATTGAATGTTTAGTGTCATTGAATGTTTAGTGTCATTGAACGTTTAGTGTCATTGAACGTTTAGTGTCATTGAATGTTTAGTGTCATTGAACGTTTAGTGTCATTGAATGTTTAGTGTCATTGAACGTTTAGTGTCATTGAACGTTTAGTGTCATTGAACGTTTAGTGTCATTGAACGTTTAGTGTCATTGAACGTTTAGTGTCATTGAATGTTTAGTGTCATTGAATGTTTAGTGTCATTGAATGTTTAGTGTCATTGAATGTTTAGTGTCATTGAATGTTTAGTGTCATTGAACGTTTAGTGTCATTGAATGTTTAGTGTCATTGAATGTTTAGTGTCATTGAACGTTTAGTGTCATTGAATGTTTAGTGTCATTGAATGTTTAGTGTCATTGAATGTTTAGTGTCATTGAATGTTTAGTGTCATTGAATGTTTTGATCATTTCTACATTGAAAGTTTGAATTTGTTGTTTTTCTAAATGATTACATTTAAAAATTGGAATATTAAAAAAGAAAAAAAGTTCATTTTTTTACACTTACAGATTTTTCAATACTTCAAAATACATTTACTAAATTCTACATGTTTTAATTTGTTGTTTTTGTGTTTCCAGTGTCGCCGCCTGTTGCAGGAGAAACCTCCGACTTCGTCAACAAGATCCTGGAGACCACGGGCCTGGGCGATCCCACCGGCGGACTGGTGGGCCTGCGAGTGCCCACGTCCAAAGTCTAACAGGAAGTCCAGCGCCCGGGAACGCGAAACTCATTCTGCCACCGTTCATGTTGTAACTATGCTCCTCCCTCTGCATGCCCCTCCCACCCCGAGTTCACCCACTCATTGGTCACACGAGCGCCCTCTCACACCCGGGCCTGGAGAGTCTCCCGACCCCTCATCCCTAGGGACGCCAGTGGAGCGACGGTTTCCACTCCACGTGTCCATGTGAAGCGACTCGCGGCGGCTGGTTTGACTAGAGGTGAGATTCCTTCGCGCGCTCGGAGACCGTCGTCTGACGTGAGGTTCCGGGTTTCGAAAAAAAACCAGAACTGCAGAGATGGGGTCCGCAGTGGGGGGCCGGCGTCGAGACGGATCTGGTGTTGAAGACCTAGATCCGATCGCGCCGCCTCTTGTCGCGGAGAGGAAGTGACACGGGTTTTTCTCCTGGTCACGGCAGGAAGTAGTTTGAGGTGTTAGTGCTGACTTGACTGGACAAACTGGGCATTGAGCAGACAGCGAGGATGATGATGACGACGATGATGATGACGATGATGATGATGATGATGATGAAGATGTGAATCTCCTCCAGCAAGTGTACATAACAGAAGCTCCTCCCTCTGTACAGTGGAGACGACCGGGCTAATAGTTTGCTGTGTTCATTCTAGTGTTTGATCGGAGTTCTATTCATCGTGCCTTGTGTGTGTGTGTGTGTTTGCGTGAGTGTGTTTCTGTGTGCGAGGACCACCTCAGGGGGTCCTGAGGATCACCTGAGGGGGTCCGACCACGAGAAAAGACTACTTTAGTGAGAGAGAGAGCGAGTGTGTAGTGTAGTATCAGTGTCGTCAGAATGTTTGAATTGAATTTATTGAAATGTTTCTTTTTTTATATATTATTGAAATCAACATTTTCTTTATATTGTTTAGTTTTTTTTATAATTTAATTTAAAATGTAAATATTTAAAAAATTAATTTCAATTTCTTTTTTTACACACGTCTTAATTTTCTTTAAATTCCAATCATTCAAAAATATTTTTTTTTTAAATCCACATTTTTAAATTCGTGGTCTTTTCAATTCAATATATAAATGTTGGTATTTTAGAGTCACCAGACAAAACCAACAGAGCACCGAGCTACTGGATCGTGTTATTCTACGTCATCACGTGATCGTCTGCGTGTCGCAGGATTGGCTAAAAGTTCTGAGATCAAACTTTTCAGCTGATCACGTGATTGTTGGATCCAGTAGCTCGGTGCTCTGTTGGTAATGTCTGGTGACACGATTTTAACTTCATTTTTATATTGAGTTTAAAAGACTACGAATGAAAAAATATTTAATTTATTAAATTCATTTTTTAATACCGTATTCTCCGGACTATAAGTGTCTCCGGAGCACAAGTCGCTCCAGACATAAAATGCATAATAAAGAAGGAAAAAACATATATAAGTCGCACTGGAGTATAAGTCGCATTTTTGGTGGAAATTTATTTGATAAAATCCAAGAACAGTCATGTGATCTTGAAAGACAATTTAAAATAAAACTAGAGGCAACAACAGAATAATGTTACGTTACATGAAGTGAGAACCTGGTATGTTAACATAACATATGAAGAGTTATTCAGAGAACTATAGCATAAATAACTAACAAGTTTACCAAACCATCCGTGTAACTCCAAATAACTCTTCATCCTCGTGTCACTTTTAAACAACTAACTAACTCCGGAGGTAGAAGATGCTTCCTCTTCTACGTGGAAATGATCAACACAGGCCTAGAGCGCCCTCTGGTGGTTTAGTGTGAGAATAACATGTGAAATGATATACCGCTAATAATGTGGTAATAATTTCACACATAAGTCGCTCCAGAGTATAAGTTGCACCTCCGGACAAACTATGAAAAAAACTGCCACTTATAGTCCGGAAAATACGGTAAATGGAATTCGAATATCAAACTCTATGTAAAAAAAAACGAACCAAATGAAATTAATGAAGAAAAACAATTTTTCGATGTAGAAATGATTAAATTCGTTGTTAAAAAAAAAAGAAGAAATTCAATTCAATTATAGAAAACGACAACATTTCAATAAAAAGTTCAAAGATTCAAGTCGACCGCTGAATATTGAGTCGCGACGACACTGACGTACTCGAGAGAGTCGAGAGACGGATGATGTTTTTGTGATTTTGATTTCAAGAAGTTTTGAATGTAAATACAGCGGAAGCTCTTGTCGCGCGATGCCACAGAGTCTGTGTAAATAGGAGGCTCTGCAATAGACGACCTCTGGGTTCTGGTTCTCTCGTCTTGGGGATCGGGGCGACACATGGTCCAGAGTTACGACAAATATTTGCACACGATATATTTCAATGTTTTGGTTTTTTTTGTACCAAAGACACATGCAAGGAAAATGGCGACCAGCCAGTCAAAGTAAGGTTTTGCACAGCTTACCTGACGCCGTATTGAATGTAAGACATGTGGGAGGGTCAGGGAACTTCATAGAACTGTGAAATCAGCGTGGGTCCAATTCTGTACAGAAAAGGAACTTTTTTTTTCTTTTAAAGAATTCTAAAAGTGTACTTCATCACAGTCATCGAGAGCACTTCATTCCCCCACCAGAACGTTGTGTTTAAACGCGCCGCCGGAGGTGCTACTAGATAAGCTACGTTACATTTATTTTTGTCGTCACCGAGAATAACCAAAATGTTGTTTTTTATGTGTCACTTTCAGTTTGATAGTTGTGTTACTGTACATAGAAAGTATATATTAATATATATATCTCGACATCCTTTAATGGTGAGAAGCCACTGTTTGTGTTTAGAGCATGTTTCTAAAGAGGTGGAGAGAGAGGGAGAGAGAAAAAGAGAAAAACCAAATAAAAATGTCTATTTTTCTATGTTCGCTGCCTGCGAGCTCTGGACGGAGGTTTGGTGAGAAGCGGACTCGTTCTCCGGTGTCGTCACTAGAGGGCAGCAGAGCTGACTCTGGTTTTCCATGGTTTTAAATGTATATTTTCACGATGTATTTATCGATGCTTTTCAACACAAAGATCGCCCTGAATTAAATCTTAACCTTTAACCTCAAGCCTAAAGGTCATCTGCGAGGTCGTAAATTAGCCTTTTTTATTATTATTATAAATAGGTATTTTAGGTGAATAATTATCTCTTGAGTTGTTATCGATCAGAATTACTAGCTGCTAAGATTAAAAAGATTATTTAATAAGTTGTTAAAAGTTGACACAAAAACTTAAACGATCAGATTCTAGTTCTTCGACAGCAAAAACAGACACTTTAATGTTCTTTAAAAAAAATAAACCAACAGTTTGATATTCTGTCGATGCAATTGAGTTCCTGACGAACATATAGCGCCCCCTGCAGGTCCATGAGGGTTTTACTAGTTATGGAAACTGACAACTGTCTGAACTTTATTATTTAAGATGGAAGCAACGATAGAAATTTCTCCTTGACTTGTTATTATTATTTCATTTTCATTAACAAATATATATTTTTTAAATTCAGAAAACAATTCTCAATATCAATTTCTTAAAGAAAGTATTTTTTTAAATCAAATTCTATTCATTCAAACCCTTTTTGTTGGATTTAAATTGTATATTTTACTTTAATTCCAACGATTCATTTTGTTGAAATCATGTTGTTTCTCAGACGCGTAACATTGACTTGTTGATCTTGAGTTGAAAGTGTCCAGAGACGCTTCTTCACCAAACCATCCTCGAGCGTTGAAGAAACAACACGCGTGTGCTCGAGCGTCAGTCACGCACACACGTGTCTCGCTGACGTACAAAAAGGGAGGAACGGTGCTTATTCCTGAAGATTCTTTCACTTCCTGCTCCAGTCGTAGCCTGAAGACTCTCCTCCACCGTCCGTCCTTGTTTTTGTGTAAATAATCGAAGTTAACGTGTCTCCATGTTAAGAGTTCATCCAGAGAGTTTCTCTTATATGTTTAAAACAAAAGCACTTTGTCCAAAAAAACTAAAAAAAAAAGGAGAGAAAAAAAAAACCAACAAAAGAAAAAAAGAAAAGCATCTTTTCTTCCATTTGCTGCTAAAAAGGCCTGGTGTGAATGCTGCAGGTGTTCTCGAGTCAGGTGTGTGACCCGGAGTGTGTGTGTGCGTGTGTGTGTGTGTCTGTCCGTGTGTGTGTGTGTGTGTGTGAGTGTGTGTGTGTGTCCGGGGTGCCTGGATTCATGTTTGTGGTCTTAAAAAAAACAACAAAAAAACAAAGGAAGGTTTGGAGGTTTTTCCAGGGGCCCCTACTTCGATCCTGATGCTGACCCGCGGGCGTCACGACTCATTTGCCTTCAGTAGAGGTTTCCTATGGAAAAAGTGATTCTGCTTTGGCTTCCTCTTCAGGGTGTTGTACAGTGTAGACACATTTCTCCAGAGAGCTATATTGTTATCATTTGTAAAACTGATTTCTACTTGTGACTTATAGAGGAGCCCCGGGGGGGCGGCCCGGAAGAACCCCCCGGTCTCGATGGCGTCGGTCCCGGTCGCCCCCCCGGGAGGAGGGGGCGGGGGGGTTACTATATCACTGTACTGTATGGCAAGCCAATTACAAATCAATCTGGACACTTATTGCCTTGTTACGTTCCACATACACACAGAGCGGGATCAGAGACTGAAGACCAGACGGGTCGACCCGGTCCGAAGGGGGTGAACGGAGACGACACGTGTGTTGTGTGTGTGATTGTTGTGGGTCCGAGATGAAAGTCCTCACAGGTTTTTACATGAAAGGCGAAAAAAGCTGTGCAACTTTACATCCAAACGAGAGACTCTGTGGCATTTTATGAGCGAGAGAAACCACGACTGGTGGAAGAACTGTCCAAACTCTGGAGCTGGACGAGTGCCGTCGCTCGTCCTCCACCCGTTTCAACTCAAATCAGGTGTTTCTCCTCTTTGTGTCCATCGAAAGGTCAACTTGTGTATCCGAGTCGCCGTTCTTCTTTTTCTCTCTGTGTGGAGACTGTTGTGTTTTTGTTATTGTGCGACGATTGTGGTGCGACGATCTCCACACAAACTGAATTATGAAAATGCTCCAAAAAAAAAAAGAGAAAATCCTCCTGAAACGATCGTCGACGCTCTGGTTTACGACGGTTTCCTTCGGAATGTTTCCATCTTTGTAAAAGCAAAGACTCCGGTCGCTCACCACGGTTTGAAGTTTCCAAGAAGAAAAGGTTCGGTCAAAGAAAACACTTGAACGTTTCAATAATTTAATCGCTTTAAAAACCTTCTTTTGTCACAAAAACGCAACATTTCCTTCGATGTTTGACTTTCTCAACGACTTTAACCAACACATGAACTAGTCGATCATGAGTTGAATCAATAAATCTCCTGCTTTTATTCAATATTTAAAGAATGTTGACCTTTTCCTCCTCAAAATCCATATTTAAACACTGACCCTAAAATGACACAATGTTTAGCTAGTTAAGGAAGTTTTACCTGGTTATTGAAACCAGGTCCAAGTCTCTGAAATATTGAGGCTGGGGTTGTATTTTAGATGAAACTACTTTGATCTTTGTCCAACGATATCAAAGGCTTCCATTAAACTGGTGTATTTAAAGGACGATCAATGAATCAGAAAACATCTTTACAAACAGTGATCAATACTTGATTCTATTTGAACTTGAGTTTTACTACTTGATTCATGAAAACATTGACCTTGATATTAACAGTTGAAATGTTTGTGTTTAAGACGCTCGTTCATGTTCGACCAACGACGTTTCAGTTCAACAACTTAATATCTGAACTCATGGATATTTTGTTTCTAATCCATTAACTCGATGTGACTCAATTGACACGTGACCTTAAGTTGTTGACTTTTGACCTTTTAGTTTCAAGGTTTTTTTATGACCTTTGATGCAAATAAAACTCAACGTGCCTCGTTTTTTTACTCGTTTTTTACCTCTTTTTATCTTTAAATGAGTCTATTATGAGTTTATATTGAGTGTCAAGTAAATAATCCTTTGATTCAAACTTTGAATCTTTCGATCACAGAAAAGATGGAATATTTTTCTTCTTGGAAACGCGAAGCCGCCGTGTCGCGCCCGAGTCTCTGCTTCCTGTGATACGTGTCGTCGTGTGTGAACCTGAGTTGGTTTCTCCTTCCTCTGTGTTTGTGTAGATGAGACGCGTCCAGAGTTGTGATCTGTGATAAGAACTTGGTGGGGTGAGGTGTAAATCTGCATGATGGAGCGGCGCCGCCATCCGTCGCTGCACGGCTTCTCGGGCTCACTTGACTCTGGATCTGATGATTTGCTGCTACTGAATGAGCACAAAGAGATGTGACGTGTAGATTTCACCCCGAGTTCCTCACGTGACGCAGTATTTTGAAGACGATGCCTGCTGTTCCAGGTGCCTTATTCAAAAAAAGAAAAAAACAATCTTGTGTCGGTTGGAGGGCGTCGCTCCGCAGAACCCAGCATCAGGTTTCCTCAAATGCAGAATCAGCGAATTGATCCACTGTCAATCAAAGGCACCAAAAAAAGTAGCACTCTCTTTGATTCTGGAAGCGGCTTCTGTGCGAACTCCTCTCTGCCCACTACGCTGCCATGTTTCAGTGGAGATCTGGGATGTTCGGACACTGTGTCGCTTCTTTGACGATTTCACTTTTTTGTTTGGCGATAATGAAGTGCCAGACCCTCCGCTGGGTTTTCAGAGGAAGAGAAGCTGGAGGCGAACCGTGGTGCTAACCTGTCCGTGGCTGGTGCTAACACGAGCTGGTTCAGCCATATTTGTTTCCTTCTGTCCACGACTTGCTCAGTCTCCGCCGTCACCGCGACGTGCAACCGCTGCTGCTGCTTTGAATGTAGACGCGTCTTCGCCGGCAGGAGACGCTCCCGGAGCTCCTGTCGGACTCTTGTCGAGGAAGCAGATCGTGAATGTTTCCGTCGATGAGTCGCTGCTTTATTTTCAATTGAACGTGGAAATTCCTCTGGCCTTGACTCGACCCCGATCCAGGATTCATACTCCGAGGATACTTTGAATCCCACGTAGAAGAACCTCACAGCGACGTCACGAGCATCACAGATGGATTCCAATAGTTTGGTTTGATGGTGAAAACTTCTTTATGACGATGATGACTTATTGAAGGTACCAGTAACAGTAGCAGCAGTTTTCTAGTCAACATTATGTCTTCAGTTAGGCCTGGACGATAGATTGATCAAATGATTCATTTAATACTAAATATTTAAAGAAAAATATGAAATAAAATTCAAATTTTTCTTTTTTCTGTTTGTTTTGTTTTGATTTAATTTAATTTCAATTTCACTATTATTTTATTTTATTTATTTTTATTTGTTTAATTATTTCCTTTATTTTATTTTACTTTATTTACTTTTATTTGCTTTTATTTTTTATTTTATTTTACTTTACTTTACTTAAGTTTACTTACTTTTATTTTATTTTATTTTATTTTATTTTATTTTATTTATTTTTATTTGATCAACTCCTCTTGTCAAATACGATACAATGTGTTAATATTTAGAGACGTATAGAACAACTTAATGACAATATTAATTTCAGTTAAAAGGAAGTCAATGTTCATGTATTTACTGCTGTAAGTGTCTGTAGTGTTTGAAACTAGAAATCATTTAAAGTTTTGTATTTTTCTTCAGAGTTAGTGATGAAAACAATAGAACATGTTGTTAATTAATTAAAGATTTTATTATGAAAATAAAAACGAAACTTATTTTTTAGTTATCACTCATTATTATTTACTTTATTTATTTAAAAAACATGCATTTTTTCTTAACTTTTATTCAAGAAAAATGTAAAAATTGCGACTGAATTCTCATAATTCTTTGGAACGTAAGCTTTGGTTTTGTTCGTATCCTTCAATCCATCTGTGCTGCTCGTGGTGTGGCGCGAGGCTGAGGGAGCCGCAGTGGTCAGTACCCGGCCACACATCATGGCGACTGACGTGTAAATGCTCTCCGTGGAATATTTGTTTGTTTTTCATGGTTTTCCGGGAAAACTTGGCTCCACTGGAGATGATCCCCCTCTTTTTCTGGGTGCTTTTATTTTCACGGAAGGGCTTCGGTGAGCAGATTCAAACCGGGGGGGTCACTGAAGGCTGGTGGGCAGAGACCGCGTGACGGAGGGGAGGGTTCACTTCTCTTTTCTAGATCCAAGAAACGTGGATCTACATCTCCTTCCTCGCCAAAACCCGCGTGAGAGACTTTCAATAAACAAGCATTTAGTTTGGGAGGAAACGCGAGCGTACGAAGATGTGGAGGTATCTTGTCATCCTGAGCTCCACATGCCGGCGTCGTCGCTCCGGACCAGCATGGTGGACTATATAACAGCATGGGATCTCTCTGTAGTTAGTCCTGTGTGTGCTTCTCTCCTCGGTAGGAAGGCTGTTCTTCACCACAATAGATCTCTCGGTGACTCTTCGTTAAGCAGAACCTGCAGAACGTGTATCCTGCTGACAATAACTTGATCCTCTCTTCAGTCTCTCTTTGTAGTTCACATATATGCCTGTTCAGAAACACAATATCTTCTTCTATTTATGTTGTGTAATAAATGTCGTGCTGGTTTATACCATTGTTTTGAACTTGTGTTACTTTTTCTGTCTTTTCACCGAGGCACCGCGAGGGTTCACGCGCCGGCGTGAGCTTGTAGTTCTTGGATTGTACTGTATAACGACTCGGTCTGTTCCAGAGGCGCCGACCCGGATCTCTGTTGTGTTTTTGTGCCTCTTTCTTTTTTTTTGGTTGAAATCATTCTTTCACTGTTGTGTCAGCCAGGTGTTGGTGCAATAGTTCTGCTTGTAACCACAATAGTCTGATTGTGTTGATTTGAATATGAAAGTAATAAAAACATTAGCACCGACTCCTCTGGACTCATGTCGTCAACACATCTCTCGACACCAAGAAGAAACAAACTGAGCAGCGAGAAGATCCAAAGTCCTTTCACTTCCTTCCACGTCTCGTCCTGAGGAAAAGAAAAATGGGGTCAAGAAGTGAAAATCTTTCGGTAAATGAAGGTTCGATTCTCGACAGAAGAACAAACTGTTGTAAAAATATATTAAGAATATAAAGTAGATAAAAGAATACTATGTACAATTCACACTTACGTTGTAATCAATTGTTTGAACTAAATGAATGTTGAAATATTTCATTCATTCATTTATTTTCTATCGCTTTATCCCTTATGTTGGTCGCGGGGAGACTGGAGTCTATCCCAGTATCATAGGGCGAGAGGCAGGGGACACCCTGGACAGGACGCCAGTCTGTCTCAGGACACAAAAAAACAGACAACCATTCACACACACACTCATACTTACGGACAATTTTCTCCAAGTTCTCAATCAACCTCTGTATGTTTCTGGACTGTGGGAGGAAACCGGAGTGTCCGGAGTAAACCCAGGCAACACGGGGAGAACATACTATTGCAAATTATAAATGACTACAGTTTATTTTAATTGTTTTGTGTGTATTAATGTTTATTGTTGATTTATTTATTTATTTATTATAAGGCTTATTTTATTTATTATTTTTTTAGTTATAGTTTTAATATGTCTTTTGACACTCGCGCGGAAAGCAACAAGTTCAACTTCCGGTTGAAGGTTTTCAAAATAATAGAACACGTAACAAAATAAAAGCATCAAAATCCTTGCATTAACAAGTTAAGAAATGTCAGAAAGATGAGAGACATTTATAAACACTGTGTTCTCGTGTCAAATACATCATTATTGAAGCAGTCGGTGATGAGATCAGGAAGGAGATTAAAAGGAGATTATTGACCTTGTTTTCTGGAGAAAATATTTGAAAAGAGAAGAGACATCAGTGAGAAACAGAACCAGACTGAGGAGCAGAAAGAAGGAAAACAGGAAGAAAGAAGTCAGAATAATATGTGACGTAAACTCATCGACTTCATCTCTACACAAAGAAAACTGGAGTCTTTTATTGGAGGTCAATGTTTGAACTTTATTGACACTGAAGAGGAAACAAGAGTCACAATGATTACAAACAAACAGTCAAAGAAAGATTCATCCAAACACTCGTGGATCATGTTGACGCCTCAGAGAGTCTCTGGCTGAACATCTGCTGACGCTGGAGACACTTCCAACATCTCCACTTCCTCCACAGGTACTGGGAGCTGCTCTCTCCTCCTGCTCCTCTGGACCACAACAACAACAACAACAACAACAACAACAACAACAACAACACACATCATGAAGATCACAACATTGAGCATCACAGACCGCACTAGATGGTGATCAACCTCTGGCTCTCCGAACATTACAAGGGTCTTAGATGTGAACACACAACGTCTGTCTTTCTCAACCACACACCAGAACTCTCCGCTGTGTTCCAGAGAGATGTTAGTGATCACCAGGCTCGTGTTGGAGAGAAAGATTCTGTCTTCTTGTTCTTCATATACATGTGATGTTCTTCCTTCAGTTCTGTTTGTCTTCATGAACCAGTGGATCACATCAGGCTGTTTCCAGTCACACTGTAGAGTCACGTTCGCTCCTCCAGTGAAGAACACATCAGCAGGCGGGTCAGACTCAGGACACACATACAGGTAGTAAAAATCATACTGACCACTGCGATCACAGGTGTATTCACCTGTGTGGTTCAAGGTCAGTGATGGAAACATCAGAGTGTAGTTGTCAATCACTTCATCTTTCATCACTGAATCAATGATCCACTTGTGTGGTTTGTTTCCACTGAAGTCAGAGCAGTTCAGCTCCAGACTCTCTCCCACCCACCTGTGAATGTAATTATATTGTATATAAACATCAAACTCTTCCAGTAGTTCACAGCTCTGATGGTTCTTCTGCAGACAGTAATAATAGACTGAATCAGAACTTATGTCAAACGTTACCAGAAGAGATGATTTGTTCTTCACTTGCTGTAGTTTGTGTATTGAAGATGTTTCATCATCGATTAAAGCTAAATCATAATTTCTTCTTCTGCGGTTGAATTGAGGTAAAGCCCACTGGACACTCTGGTTTGGTCCCACACCGTCACAGTTCAGCTCCAGTGTCTGTCCAACATAAGGTTTCAAGTCCTGACGTCTCATCTTTCGTGTGTCACAAACCAGGAGAGTGAAGTTCTTCTCGTGCGTCACGTTGTTCTGGGTCCAGCACTGTTCTTGGTACTGACCCGAGTCTGAAACCTTCAGAGGGTCTGTTTTATAAGAAGCTTCTCTCTGAAGACTGGAGTCATGATGCTGTGAAGAGTTCCACAGAAGTTCCTTCTCCTCACCGATCCATCTTGAGATCAAGCAGACGTCATCAGCTGGTTTGTTCAGGATGAAGCGATGAAACATTCCTTCTCTCTTGAGGATCTCAGCGAGGATGTTGTTGGAGAAGAACGCCACCAGCAGCAGGATCAGTGCAGCCATGTCTTCGTCTGTGAGTGAGAGTCGACTCTGCTGCGACTTCATGATGTCAATCTCTTCACCATCAGCAGCTTCTCGTCTACGATTCCTGGAACTAGATGATAACATCACGAGGATGTTCTGCGTCAACTTCCTGTTCGCTTTATCAGTTGTGAAGCTTCAACGGAAACGGTTGTGAAATCATATTATTGACACTATTTTAATGCAATAAAAACATAATTATTGCTTCATTCAATTTACTTTTTCACTTTTATCAGTTAATTTTCACAAAACCTGACACTTTTAAAAACATTAACATCACATTAACATAGTTTAAAGTCATATAATAGCATAAAAGTCCTGTTTTTTTTACTTCTTTTCAAAATGACAAGTCGTCTCCGAAACAAACCAAAGTGAATGAAGACGAGTGAGAGTAAAAAAAAAGATCAAATGTCAATTTGACAAAAGTGACTCACTATGAGCTGGTGTTTAGCTTAGCAATCTATTCGCTCCGAGCTAAAGTGAAGTCCAGTGGAAACAAACTCCATGTTTATGTTTAGAAAGAGAGAGAGTGAAGTATCAGTGTCGTCAGAATGTAAAGTGTTTGAATTGAACATTTTAAATGTTGAAACTTTGAATTTATTGAAATGTTTCATTTTTTATATCATTGAAATCAATATTTTCTTTATATTGTTTATTTTCTTAACATTTTTAAATTTCAGGTCTTTTCAATTCAATATAAAAATGTTGGTATTTTAGAGTCACCAGACAAAACCAACAGAGCACCGAGCTACTGGATCGTGTTATTCTACGTCATCACGTGATCGTCTGCGTGTCGCAGGATTGGCTAAAAGTTCTGAGATCAAACTTTTCAGCTGATCACGTGATTGTTGGATCCAGTAGCTCGGTGCTCTGTTGGTAATGTCTGGTGACACGATTTTAACTTCATTTTTATATTGAATTTAAAAGACTACGAATGAAAAAAGATTGAATTTATTAAATTCATTTTTTAATACCGTATTTTCCGGACTATAAGTGGCTCCGGAGTACAAGTCGCTCCAGACATAAAATGCATAATAAAGAAGTAAAAACATATATAAGTCGCACTGGAGTATAAGTCGCATTTTTGGGGGAAATTGATTTGATAAAATCCAAGAACAGACATGTCGTCTTGAAAGACAATTTAAAATAAAACTAGAGGCAACAACAGATTAATGTTACGTTACATGAAGTGAGAACCTGGTATGTTAACATAACATATGAAGAGTTATTCAGAGAACTATAGCATAAATAACTAACAAGTTTACCAAACCATCCGTGTAACTCCAAATAACTCTTCATCCTCGTGTCACTTTTAAACAACTAACTAACTCCGGAGGTAGAAGATGCTTCCTCTTCTACGTGGAAATGATCAACACAGGCCTAGAGCGCCCTCTTGTGATTTAGTGTGAAAATAACATGTGAAATGATATACCGCTAATAATGTGTTAATAATTTCACACATAAGTCGCTCCAGAGTATAAGTCGCGACCCCCCCCCCCCCCCCCCCGACAAACTATGAAAAAAATTGCGACTTATAGTCCGGAAAATACGGTAAATGGAATTCGAATATCAAACTCTATGTAAAAAAAACGAACCAAATGAAATTAATGAAGAAAAACAATTTTTCGATGTAGAAATGATTAAATTTGTTGTTAAAAAAAAAGAAGAAATTCAATTCAATTATAGAAAACGACAACATTTCAATAAAAAGTTCAAAGTTTCAAGTCGACCGCTGAATATTGAGTCACGACGACACTGACGTACTCGAGAGAGTCGAGAGACGGATGATGTTTTTGTGATTTTGATTTCAAGAAGTTTTGAATGTAAATACAGCGGAAGCTCTTGTCGCGCGATGCCACAGAGTCTGTGTAAATAGGAGGCTCTGCAATAGACGACCTCTGGGTTCTGGTTCTCTCGTCTTGGGGATCGGGGCGACACATGGTCAAGAGTTACGAGAAATATTTGCACACGATATATTTCAATGTTTTGTTTTTTTTGTACCAAAGACACATGCAAAGAAAATGGCGACCAGCCAGTCAAAGTAAGGTTTTGCAACACGTCCTCACACCCAAGGCGTCATACCGTCCTTTCGCCGTGCAATGTACCCCTGGCGTCCCTAAGGTAACGTTACAGGGGGGACAAAAACGTCGGTTTTCGCCTACCCGGGTCACCCAGTAATATACAGAGCACTCCCCGGCGTCGGATTCAAACGACCTGGGTTACATTTGACGCGTCGCCCACCTCTTCGTTGCCATGGTAACGTGACGTGACGTGATGCTGTTGTCATTTGGCTGTCGTAATTCTACAACTATGAAGCGCACTTGAAATGTTTAATGTCAACAGTGCGATTCTACCCCCGATTGTGCTTAACGACCTCGAACCACTTTAAGGAGATGAACATCAATCGGTAAAAAATGCTTAATTTTTTTTTTTGAAGTTTGGATTGTTCACACATCGCGGAAGTCAAGAGGCTCTCGCGGATTAATACATGCTTAAAAGGTCCTGTAAAAGGGACTATATTGAATATTTTTAGGTGTTTCAACTCCATAATGTTGACATTGTTTTATGAATGAGTAAAATAAAGTCTGGATGTGCTATTTCGCTTCATCCTCTTTATAATCCGGTGCGCTTTTCTATGAAAATAGAATCTTTCATTGAGATTGCATTCATGGACATATGTTCTTTTTATTTAGCTGCGATTATGAGCGTCTACGTGACGTTTGTCAACAGTAATCGCGATCCTGCAGAGGTGACGTCACACGCGCTAATAAACTGATCCTGCAGCGGTGACGTCACACCACAGGAATAAAATGAGATATTGTGCTTGTTTGTTTAAAAGCGCCATGAATACAATTGTAGATGTGTGCTTGTATAAAGACCGAGTTAAGTTTAGTTTAAGTTTAGCGTCAGCTAAAAAGTTTTCAAACTGCCGCACACGCAACTTCCGCCAAACCTCCGGCTGTTGACGTCACAATTGTTGACAAAGATCGATAGCATTTTGTGCTCACGTTTGTGCATAACTTGACGGAACCAGGTGCGCGTCACTCGTCTATTGAGGTAAGATATAATTATTGCTTTAAGACTCCGAAATAAGGTTTCATTGCGTGTAATGTAACTTTCTGTGGTGCGTTAACACGAGAGCTAGTTCGCTAAAACTTAGCTTTTTAAATTATAATGTAACTCACACACGTATTTTGTTTGTTATTTTGAAAGGACGAAAATAATAAATGATATTCAAGATATTGATTTAATTTATCACTTCCGCATATTAATACAGATAACATATTTATCGTATTTAAGTATATAAGTATAGGTTTATTTGAACACTTTTGGATGAGGGATTTGATCTTTTGTTGTTTTCTTTAAATGAAAGAATATATGTATAATAATAATGAAAAGTATTTTAAATTCCAGCATGAAGAGATAAACCAGATGGAAACACCACCAAACAATGGATGAAGGAAACATGGAGAGCTTATCTCTGAATAATCAAGTAAACTTGCTTGTATTCATTGATTTATTATATTTTAAAGGGAGCACTAGTATGTTTTTGTTTTGTTTTTGCATGGAAGTGACCTGCAAGAACTGCCCAGAACTCCAGACCTGCTTGACATGAAACCTTTCTCTCTGTGGTTCCTGACAAATTATTTCAAATGTGAGGTAAGTGAGTAATATTTGTAACATAGTGAACACAAACTTGTAAACCTACAGCACATCCCATCATGTAAATAATTTAAAATGCAATTCTATGTTCTTTTCTAGGTGAGATGGAGTGCTGCATATCAGGTGCTGGACTAACCATCGGAGGTGGAAGGGGTCAACATGTCAAAAGCAGGTGAGATGGTTACATCATACACACTTTGGTCATTAAAATAGTCATGTTTGGTAATAATGATCAATACATTTCTGTGGCAGGACGCACTGACATGCTGACGCTTGTGGTCAAGGCTTTCTGGCTTCTGTTGTTGGAAACACTTGGTCGTGCCTGTCAAGGTGGAAGGTACCAACTGAAGAGCCTTTTTCAATAGATTTTACACTTCAAATGATCGGAATCATACAACTTCATACACAATGTTTTCCGATTCTGTTGACTTTCAGACAAAGAGGATTCAACGTTGTTATGGCAGTAAGGAGACGGCAGGAAGTGAAAGATTCTTGAGAAGGAGATGAACCACCTCTGGAAGTCTCTGTCAAGTCGTTGTGATTCCCTGAAAGAGTTGTCTCGCATGGCAGCGTCACAGCAAGGTAAGAGTTTATTTAGCAAGTGAAGAACAGAAGTACAGCTGCTCATTCTTATTGTCTTATTCTTTTAAGATGCACCATGGGCTTGACTGGTGAGACTTTGAAGGATCTTCAGAGCATTTGAGGAGCAGGAGCAAGTCAGCATGACGTCACTCGAACCATGACTCGGACCAGAAACTACTACACACTTCTTCGCTGAGGACGAGACCATCAACGTCGTGCAGATTGACTCTGATGGTTGCTCGTGACATTTGTGACGATCTGTGAACATTTGTTTGATATGAAACCTGTAATAAAGCACAATTTGATATCATTTTGAATAATGCTCCCATTGTATTCATCCCAACATGATCAATGCAGTTGTAACTTCAGAGATGATTCAGAGATGATGGGCGGATGTGGAGGGGCTTGCAGCACATCACAGACTACAAGACCAGCACCAGCATCATCAGTTCTACGGACAACCTGCCAGACGACCTCAACGCTTTCTACACACGCTTTGAGGCCACAATCAACAACACCGGAACAAACACACACACCTGGACTGCCGTACCCCCCTCACCACCACCAAAAGTCTCTTCAGGACAGGTACACAAAGTACTGAAGAAAATCAACCCCCACAAGGCAGCAGGACCAGACAACATCCCTGGTCGTGCACTCAAAGCATGTGCCAACGAGCTGGCTGATGTCTTCACCTCCATATTCAACCTCTCCCTAAGCCAGAGCACCGTTCCCACCTGCTTCACAACAATCGTCCCCCTCCCTAAGAAGAGCCCACCCACCTGCCTGAATGACTACAGACCAGTAGCGCTCACTCCAATCATCATGAAGTGTTTCGAGAGAGTAGTGCTGGCTCACATTCAGAGCAGCATCCCAGACTCACTGGACCCCCTGCAGTATGCTTATCGACCCAACAGGTCCACCACCGACGCCATCTCAGCTGTCCTCCACCATTCCCTTTCCCACCTGGAAAACAAAGAGTCCTATATCAGGATACTCTTTGTGGACTACAGCTCCGCCTTCAACACAGTGATCCCTTACAAACTGACCCACAAGATGTCCACACTTGGCATCCACCCTACCCTCTGTGACTGGCTCCTTGACTTCCTGACTGGCAGACCCCAGACTGTCAGGATTGGCAAGAGAACATCAACCAGCATCATCACAAACGTTGGCACTCCACAAGGATGTGTCCTCAGCCCCATCCTCTACACCCTGTTCACACATGACTGTGTCGCCTCCCACAAAGACAACACCGTCCTAAAGTTTGCTGACGACACCGCAGTGATAGGATGCATCACCGCGGCGAACGAAGCGGCCTACAGGACAGAGGTGGACAGTCTGGTTTCCTGGTGTGAGGACAACAACCTCACCCTCAACACAGACAAGACAAAGGAGATGATAGTGGACATGAGGAAGGAGAGGAGACCTCACCAACCACTGTTTATCCGGGATCTTGAAGTGGAGCGGGTGAGCAGCTTTAAGTACCTCGGGGTCCACATCACTGAGGACTTAACGTGGGCCACCAACACAACACAGCTGGTCAAGAAGGCACAGCAACACCTGTACTTTCTGAGGAGGCTGAGGAAGTTTGGCATGTCGACAAAGATCCTCAGAAACTTCTACAGCTGTGTCGTGGAGAGCAGTCTGACCAACTGCATCACTGCGTGGTACGGCAGCTCCACGGCCATGTACCGCAAACGTCTGCAGAGAGTGGTTAAGACAGCGGAGAGGATCACCAGGTCTCCACTGCCCTCTCTGCACAGCATCTACCACCACAGAGTCCACAGGAGAGCTGCCACCATCATCAAGGACAGTTCCCACCCACAACATGGACTGTTTACACTCCTGCCCTCGGGACGCAGGTACAGGAGTGCAAAATGCAGGACCACACGCCTGAGAAACTCTTTCTACCCCACTGCAATAAGAATCATGAACAGCTGAACACTGCACTGTTGTCACTTTAAATCCATCTCATGTACAGTTCCCCTCCCTTTCTTATATTATTATTATTATTTTTTTATTTTTTTATATTTTTTTTATTGTTATTTCATCTTGACTTTTTTGCTATGTATATTTATTTTTATTTTTATTTTTTTTTTTTTTTGTTACGCCGATATTTGTGGAGGGACGGCAAAGAAAGAATTTCATTGCATAGGGAAACGTGTTTCTCGATGTATATGACAATAAACACTTTGAATCTTGAATGCCTATACTGTAATTGATACCAATGAATGCTTAAACAATTAAAATAAAGTTTTTATGATAACAGTTCATATCTTTTATTATGACAGGTTGATAAAAAGCAACTCATGTACAATATTCATATTGGAGTTAATAGCTTATCCAGTGTCAAAAGTTAAAAGTTTACTACTATTGGAATAATTACATCTATAATCACACGTAATCAATAATATGTATTGCATAAGTACAAACATAATCATACATTAGTAATCAATAACATGTACATTAATTAACAGAGGCTTGATATTGAGGCTAGTGTGAACTATCATGCTCATTTTCAGACCCCCAGGGGCCGCTGGGAATGAACCGGGGCCAAAAACGTGTTTTTCATGACTGTTGCTCTTTTGCACTAGGGGACCGTCAGACTCTGTAAATTAAATAGTTTCTTTCTAGCTTCACATGGGCCCACGTGACAGTCAATGGTCGATTTATAGAGCTTCAAAGTCCAGATTTCTCCAAGTTTCCCATGATACCATGGGGCACAGGAAGTTCATAGCAACATCAAACCACCACAGCTCAACTCAGAATGGAGTCTAGAATAACATATCCAAATATCAGCTCTGAGGTCCAAGTAGAAAAAAAGTTGCCTAAGTCCATTCCTGAAGGATCAGGTCTGCTTATTACACTCAGAGACCATCTTGACAGAAGAATGACAACCTCTCCCTCATTTTTGGACTCATTGACACCAAACTTCTCACAGGATAGTAGGAGACCATCTGAATGTGTCATATAAATATCAGCTTTACAAGGGCCTTCATGCCTCTTGAAGATAGATAATTAACCCTTTGATGTAGCACAGACCACTACCAACAAATACATCATGTTGGTGTGTGTAGTTTTCTGATAGTATAATAGCAGTCTTGAGTCACCTATCAATAACATAAATATGTATATTTTAAAGTTCAAACATGTACTGTGGGTCTCACAAAGCTTTTAGACGTGTGGTCTTCTATTTCATAGTTTGAGTGTAATTTACAAATAGCTCTTCAGTTGCTATTTTAAACAATGATGATTACTGATGAATTAAATCATTTTTTACTGCTTACCCATATCACATGGAATGACAACATTGTGAAATTATGAAAGTTATTGCAAGTGTGGTGATTTCAAGAAAGCAGTGGTTTATCTCTATTTATATCTTAAATATCTCCACTGTGTTTTGCTGCATGTTTGTTTGTTTATGTTTGTATTTTGTTTAATACTTTGGGTGTTGATGGTTAATAATTGAGTAGTGAAGGGTTAGGTATAGACGAGCTTATGCTTCATCCTTGTAACTTTTTCGACATTTTGGGTAAATATTATTGTTTGACTATAATTATTGTTTTACTAATGTCATTGGTTTTGTTCGTTTTTCTTCTTGTTCGTTTACTTTCTTATGTAACATGTTTGAAATAAAGCATTCATTCATTCATGATTCATTAATATATGATGTCTGCTTTGCCTGAATATTGTTCATGTTGAACTCTATGTCGATCTCAAACCAGGGTAAACAGAGACCTTTTAACAAATTTTAAATCACCAATAGTCATTTTCACAACACAATACTGCACTGATGATGAATACTATGGGACGTTATTCAAAATGATGTCAAATTGTGCTTTATTACAGGTTTCATATCAAACAAATGTTCACAGATCGTCACAAATGTCACGAGTAACCATCAGAGTCAATCTGCACGACGTTGATGGTCTCGTCCTCAGCGAAGACTTGTGTGTAGTAGTTTCTGGTCCGAGTCATGGTTCGAGTGACGTCATGCTGACTTGCTGCTGCTCCTCAAATGCTCTGAAGATCCTTCAAAGCCTCACCAGTCAAGCCCATGGTGCATCTTAAAATAATTAGACAATAAGAATGAGCAGCTGTACTTCTGTTCTTCACTTGCTAAATAAACTCTTACCTTGCTGTGACGCTGCCATGCGAGACAACTCTTTCAGGGAATCACAATGACTTGACAGAGACCAGAGGTGGTTCATCTCTTTCTCAAGAATCTTTCACTTCCTGCCGTCTCCTTACTGCCATAACAACGTTGAATCCTCTTTGTCTGAAAGTCAACAGAATCGGAAAAAATTGTGTATGAAGTTGTATGATTCCGATCATTTGAAGTGTAAAATCTATTGAAAAAGACTCTTCAGTCTGGTACCTTCCACCTTGACGGGCACGACCAAGTGTTTCCAACAACAGAAGCCAGAAAGCCTTGACCATAAGCGTCAGCATGTCAGTGCGTCCTGCCACAGAAATGTATTGATCATTATTACCAAACACGACTATTTTAATGACCAAAGTGTGTATGATGTAACCATCTCACCTGCTTTTGACATGTTGACCCCTTCCACCTCCGATGGTTAGTCCAGCACCTGATATGCAGCACTCCATCTCACCTAGAAAAGAAAATAGAATTGCATTTTAGATTATTTACATGATGGGATGTGCTGTAGGTTTACATGTTTGTGCTCACTATGTAACAAATATTACTCACTTACCTCACATTTGAAATCATTTGTCAGGAACCACAGAGAGAAAGGTTTCATGTCAAGCAGGTCTGGAGTTCTGGGCAGTTCTTGCAAGTCACTTCCATGCAAAAACAAAACATAAACATACTAGTTCTCCCTTTTAAATATAATAAATCAATAAATACAAGCAAGTATACTTGATCATTCAGAGATAAGCTCTCTATGTTTCCTTCATCCATTGTTTGATGGTGTTTCCATCTGGTTTACCTCTTTATGCTGGAATTTAAAATACTTTTCATTATTATTTTATATATATTCTTTCATTTAAAGAAAACAACAACAGATAAACGTATACTTATATACTTAAATACGATAAATATGTTATCTGTATTAATATGCGGAAGTGATAAATGAAATCAATATCTTGAATATTAATAAAATAAATCGCCTACCATGACCTACCAATATAGCAAACTTTTTATTTTAATAAAAATATATTTTCGTCCTTCAAAATAACAAACAAAATACGTGTGTGAGTTACATTATAATTTAAAAAGCTAAGTTTTAGCGAACTAGCTCTCGTGTTAACGCACCACAGAAAGTTACATTACACGCAATGAAACCTTATTTCGGAGTCTTAATGCAATAATTATATCTTACCTCAATAGACGAGTGACGCGCACCTGGTTCCGTCAAGTTATGCACAAACGTGGGCACAAAATGCTATCGATCTTTGTCAACAATTGTGACGTCAACAGCCGGAGGTTTGGCGGAAGTTGCGTGTGCGGCAGTTTGAAAACTTTTTAGCTGACGCTAAACTTAAACTAAACTTTACTCGGTCTTTATACAAGCACACATCTACAATTGTATTCATGGCGCTTTTAAACAAACAAGCACAATATCTCATTTTATTCCTGTGGTGTGACGTCACCGCTGCAGGATCAGTTTATTAGCCTGTGTGACGTCACCTCTGCAGGATCGCAATTACTGTTGACAAACGTCACGTAGACGCTCATAATCGCAGCTAAATAAAAAGAAAACATATGTCCATGAACGCAATCTCAATGAAAGATTCTATTTTCATAGGAAAACGCACTGGATTATAAAGAGGATCAAGCGAAATAACACATTTATTTTACTCATTCATAAAACAATGTCAACATTATGGAGTTGAAACACCTAAAACTATACAATATAGTCACTTTTACAGGACCTTTTAAGCATGTATTAATCCGCCAGAGCCTCTTGACTTCCGCGATGCGTGAACAATCCAAGCTTCAAAAAATAAAAATGAAGCATTTTTTACCGATTTATGTTCATCTCTTAAAGTGGATCGAGGTCGTTAAGCACAATCAGGGGTAGAATCGCACTGTTGACATTAAAAGTTTCAAGTGCGCTTCATAGTTTTAGAATTACGGTAGACAAATGACAACAGCGTCACGTCACGTCACGTTACCATGGCAACGACGAGTTAGGCGACGCCTCAAATGTAACCCGGGTCGTTTGAATCCGATGTCGGGGAGTGCTCTGTATATTACTGGGTGACCCGGGTAGGCGAAAACCGACGTTTTTGTCCCCCTTGTAACGTTACCTTAGGGACGCCAGGGGGACATTGCACGGCGTAGGACGGTATGACGCCTTGGGTGTGAGGACGTGTTATAGTAGTTATACATGTCAATGTAGTTACTCATGTCAACATAGTTATACATGTCAACATAGCTATACATGTCAACGTAGTTACTCATGTCAACATAGTTATACATGTCAACGTAATTACACACGTCAACATAGTTATACATGTCAACGTAGTTACTCATGTCAACATAGTTATACATGTCAACGTAATTACACGTGTCAACATAGTTATACATGTCAACATAGCTATACATGTCAACGTAGTTACTCATGTCAACATAGTTATACATGTCAACGTAATTACTCATGTCAACCTAGTTATACATGTCAACGTAATTACACATGTCAACGTAATTACACATGTCAACGTAGTTATACATGTCAACGTAGTTATACATGTCCATGTAATTACAAATGTAAGTAAGTAATTTTTATTTATATGGCACTTTTCCAGATCAGGGTCACAAAGCGCTTAAACAATCAAAACAATATTCAATAAAGTATATACTTTAAAGGTTAGGTTTAACTGATAATACAACAGGAGTTCCAGAAAATCAAGGAAAAGCCTGAACAAATAGAAACGTCTTAAGATGTTTCTTAAAGGAGTCAGTAGATCCATCAAGCGCAAAGAGAGAGAAGATTGTTCCAAAGCTTAGGAGCAACAGCCTGAAAAGATTTCTCTCCTCTGGTCCTGAACCGTGTGGTCAACGTAGTTATTATACATGTCAACGTAGTTACACATGTCAATGTAGTTACACATGTCAACATAATTACACATGTCAACATAGTTATACATGTGAACGTAGTTACACATGTCAACATAGTTACTGAAACGGTCAAAACAGGAGTCTGTTCCGGTCGCTCCAACACGCCGTCACTTCCGGGTCTCAATACTTCGCTTCGTGGAGAGAAAAGGTCAATGCAGAGTGTCACAGGTCGTTTATTCGCCGCTTCAAGTCAAACAAAATACAAGCTTTACGATCGATCGGACGTGCTTTCTGCCGGCGACTTTACAATTCAATAGTCCAGGGAGAAACGGTCTCGAACTGTAGAAACATCGCTATATTTAAGGCAAATTTCCGGGCCAAGAGGTCCTCCCCCTATCGCCATATTGGTTCCTTCAAGCTTCCTGTGCCACTATCCCCTGTGGAGATTCCTTCCTAATTTGTTTCCTTTTCTAATCATTCAAATGTTCTTGGGTGAGGGTTTTTGTCTCCTAGTCCCCCCCTCACGGATGTGTCCTGCTTCGTTCTTTTCATCCACGACCCAAGGTGTGAAAAGGCAGACAAACAGACGTTTAAATAACCGGTGTCATGTCTCTAATTCTGTTTCAAGCTTGTCTTGAAACAGTGAATCAGTCTGGAGTGAAATTTTGATTGTGAATATGTATTCAAACGTTTAAGCTCTTAGATGAAGCTAGTAATTTATACTTTATATTTTGATTATCGTTTAGCATTAATTTAAGTATGGCGTATACGTATAGTGTATAATAATTTTTAATCTAACATTACACATGTCAACGTAACCACAGAAGTTCCTTCTCCTCAACGCTCCATCTTGAGATCAAGCAGACGTCATCAGCTGGTTTGTTCAGGATGAAGTGATGAGAGTCTTCCTGTTCGCTTTATCAGGTGTGAAGCTTCTACGGAAACTGTTGTGAACTCACATGATTCAAACTATTTTATTGCAATAAAAACATAACTTTTGCTTCATTCAATTTGCTTTTGAACTTTTATTTGTTAATTATCTCAAAACCTGGCTCTTTAAAAAATATTAACATCATATTGTCATAGTTTAAAGCAGGGGTGGGCAATTAAATTTCCTCTGCAGAGACATTATATACTGTGACTGTTGTGAGGGGCCGTCAATCCAGAGGAGAGGAGCGAAGAGCTAAAATATGACAGAAAAACTTTAAAAAAACAAGCAAGGAAGAATAGTAAAGAAAGAAATATCAGCATAAAATAAAACCGGCTATGTAAACACTTTTATAAACCTTTCTAGTAAAAGAAAATGATGGGAAAATAACCTATATCTCTAAATATGATGTCAATAATTTTTATTGGCAAGACATTTTCAGAAAACTAAAAAAAAAAAAAAACAGAAAGGAAAATATATATATATATATATATATATATATATATATATATATATATATTTTTTTTTAGAGTTAATAAAATAATAAACTCAATATTAAATTGAAAGCTGTCGGAAATAATGTCTATGTTCTACTCTGACCTCTTGAGGGCCGCATGAATACAGTCAAAGGGCCACATGTGGGCCCCGGGCCGCACGTTGCCCAGGTGTGGTCTGGAAGATTTGGTTGAACTATGACAATGACAATAGATTCTGACTGTGATTCATTCAGTGCAGAAGGAGAAGAAATGATGAACATAATTATGGTTCATTTATCTTCACACACACACAACACAACATGTGTTTGTTATAGAACAAAACATTGATTCATACATGTTCATAAATTCAGCTTTAACTCGTCAGATGAACATCGAGGTTCAACAACGACCAGCATCAGAATAAGATCTATAAGAATCACGGTTACAAACAGTCAATCAGTGAAAGTGATGAAAACTTCACTTCATCAGAGGAAAGATGTTCAACTATATTTAGTGTTAAGATAACACCCTCTTGAACAACAGTTGAGGAGAATGATTCCAGTCAACAGCGTGTAAACAACTTATAAGAACGCACACCAGCATGTTTTCAGCTGCGAAGAAGTCGATGAAGAGTCTCGTGTCTTTGTTGGTCTTGAAACTTTGTGGTCCTGACGTCGAGCTCATCTAATCTCTCACTGATAAAAGAGGTAGAAACAAACACACGCGTGTCAACGCATCAGTGACGTGGACGATGATAAACATCGCAGCAGGAAACACTCTCACGTTTGTTGTCTTTGAAATGTTTCGCAAGAATGGTTTTAAAATAAACCTGATGTTAGTATCAGACAGAACTTCTTACATTGGATTGGTTTGTCATCGTGAAGACTTGTGCAGGAAAAACTAACTCATTGTTCCTCGGATGCTTCAGCCATGGTTTACTTTCATAGAGTATGAAAAAAGTAGTTTTATTTTTGTTCAACTTCCTGTCAAGAGGTTTCAAACAAGATCGTCTCTGTTAATAGAGTATTTGTGTTAATGTATGTCAAATATAAACATTTACACTCGTCTGAACTCCTTCACAACAGTGTGATGTCAAAAGATATTTTCAAAGAACGATTATAAACTTTTACTACAGTCTCTATTGATGTTTTCATTGTTTTCTGATCACGAAAAGAGAAATAATTGGAATTTATTTAGAAGAAATAGCATCAATCTCTTCACCATCAGCAGCTTCTCGTCTACGATTGCTGGAAGCGATAACATCAGGAGGATGTTCTGCATCTACTTCCTGTTAGCTTCATCAGATGTGAAGCATCAACGGACACTGTTGTGAAATCACATGATTCACACTATTTTAATGCAATAAAAACATAATTATTGCTTCATTCAATTTACTTTTTCACTTTTATCAGTTCATTTTCTCAAAACCTGTGTATGGAAATGACAACTTTACTGTAATCAATCATCTAGATCTTTCTCACATTTCAAATAGTCACTTGATTAACTGAAAATCTTACATATTTAATTCATTGATTGACTGTAACAACTCACAGGCCAGGTCAAATAAAGCCTTCCACACACACAGAAAGATTAAACAATCCCAGATTCCAGCAAGTCTCTGGACACTGTTTAAGAACTCACACTGAAAGACACAACAGGCCAGCAAGTCGCTGGGAACAGACTCTCTCTAGAAGACAACAACCTTTGGTAAATTTCCACGACGACCACGTGCGGCGGCCATCTTAGAATCAAGTGTTTACAGTTACTGACCAATCCTACATGTACAATTGACTAGAGGCGTTAACCTGAATATTCTACTATAAAGATCCACCATTTTGTGGGATCTTTGCGTTCTGGCTCATCTGCGATAGATCTCTCTGTTGCTAGATCTCTCTGTTGATAGATCTCTCTGTTGATAGATCTCTCTGTTGCTAGATCTCTCTGTTGCTAGATCTCTCTGTTGCTAGATCTCTCTGTTGATAGATCTCTCTGTTGATAGATCTCTCTGTTGCTAGATCTCTCTGTTGCTAGATCTCTCTGTTGCTAGATCTCTCTGTTGATAGATCTCTCTGTTGATAGATCTCTCTGTTGATAGATCTCTCTGTTGATAGATCTCTCTGTTGATAGATCTCTCTGTTGCTAGATCTCTCTGTTGCTAGATCTCTCTGTTGCTAGATCTCTCTGTTGCTAGATCTCTCTGTTGATATATCTCTCTGTTGCTAGATCTCTCTGTTGATAGATCTCTCTGTTGATAGATCTCTCTGTTGATAGATCTCTCTGTTGCTAGATCTCTCTGTTGCTAGATCTCTCTGTTGCTAGATCTCTCTGTTGCTAGATCTCTCTGTTGATATATCTCTCTGTTGCTAGATCTCTCTGTTGATAGATCTCTCTGTTGATAGATCTCTCTGTTGCTAGATCTCTCTGTTGCTAGATCTCTCTGTTGATATATCTCTCTGTTGCTAGATCTCTCTGTTGATAGATCTCTCTGTTGATAGATCTCTCTGTTGCTAGATCTCTCTGTTGCTAGATCTCTCTGTTGATAGATCTCTCTGTTGCTAGATCTCTCTGTTGATAGATCTCTCTGTTGATAGATCTCTCTGTTGCTAGATCTCTCTGTTGATAGATCTCTCTGTTGATAGATCTCTCTGTTGCTAGATCTCTCTGTTGCTAGATCTCTCTGTTGCTAGATCTCTCTGTTGATAGATCTCTCTGTTGCTAGATCTCTCTGTTGATAGATCTCTCTGTTGCTAGATCTATCTGTTGATAGATCTCTCTGTTGATAGATCTCTCTGTTGCTAGATCTCTCTGTTGCTAGATCTCTCTGTTGATAGATCTCTCTGTTGATAGATCTCTCTGTTGCTAGCGCCGTGTTCATGTAAGTTTGTCTCTGACTTCTGCATAATTCACTAAACGGGCATTTTTCTTAAACTCATTCATGTGTCTGTCCTTCATCTTCCACCTCCACGTAGAGACTGGGGAGGTCGGTTCACCGGAACACAAAATCCCCACAACTTGCTGCCGTGACCCTTGGCGTGGTCTGGTGGACTGGTGGTCAGAAGGCCTATTCGGTTCTGAGACGAACTCTAAGCTGATTGTTTTCCAGTCAACCAGGGTACCAACTATACCTTCAGGAATCAGGTGAGAAAGATTTGATCTTATAATTTACATCGATGTTTGTTATATTTTTGGTTAGGAAAGATTACATATATTTATATTTTATATTAGTTTTGGTTGCCTGGAAGAATAAACGTAAGTCTCTGGTTCTGTCACAAATGTAGATTATATTTCTCAATAGTACTCTCTTAAGCGGATGCTCGTTTTTTGGGGTATTGTATGATCAGTTGTTGTTTGTTGTTGTTTTAAGTGTAGACGACACTATCGTGTCCCGGGTTGAAGTTTTGAAGAAAAACATTTGATTAGAATTTAAGTTGAATTGATAGGCAGAGGAGACGGTTACACGACCTGGTAACCCCTGGGATTCAGAGTAGGGGTGGAGTGTAGCTGGCTCCCTCTACGGGGCGTCTGACGTTACTGACTGACCTCAAACTAGTGAGGATACTTGGCCTATGGTTGATTAATGTAGACATACTTTTTTGGTAAGCCAAGTAGCCATCATAAATTTGGGGATATGTGGTGATTTGAGGGGTCTCTCCCAATATCCTGCTCTGCCAGCTGTGGGTGTGTAGGCCAGTTAGATCTCATTGTGTTTCTGTGTTGAGAGGCTCCACAGGTATTTGTCAGTATAGTCAGGGCTGGTTAATTTTTCCGAACCATCACGGTGATGGATAAAGTCTCATTGGTGATTAGTTTAGAGTTAGTTCGACGGGGGTTGAAATAGATGGAATAGTTGAGGGGTCTCCTATCCAGGGTGTTTGGAAGCTAACTGAGCGATCGAGGGGCTCTCGTCATTATGACTTCAACACTTTAGACACGACAGGCTGGTAAGAGTCTCGTTCCACGCAGCATAGTGTGTCTCTGACCTGTTTTGGTAAAATACTGTTGTCGTCGTATTGTCATGACATATTGTTTTGTTTAAATTGTCTGTGTCTGTATATTTTTATCTTTTGAATATTTTTTTCTCGCCGCGGTACTTGTAAAAATTAGCATTCATTTGTGTGAGATCTCTGACTTTGTGTGACTCAGCTGAGAGTCCATGTGTGTGTGTCTTTGATCACTATCTCTTGCTGATAAGAACAACTGCTGCTTGGCAGACTTGCCCTGTGAGCTGCTGCAGGTCCGACTGAGCTCTGAAAGAAAGTTTCCTTGTTGGTGGGAGTGGTTTCACTTAGAGGTTGAACTTCTAAGACTTCCTTCTTTTCCTCACCGACCCTCCCATTGTATTCATGTCTTCTTTAAACACACTTTCTTACGTCATCTTGAATTATATTCACTATTGGGTTTGATATAATTATCTTTTCTCTTTATAAAGTAACATTCTTTGTTGACTTTTAAAATTAATCCTGTTTCTTAATTGAGGTATATATGAATATATACAGTTAATTAGTGGTATAATTGGTTTAAGAAGAAAAACAAACCAACTCACTTTTCAATTTTCTCCTTCTTCTGCTGTGTTCAATAACAATAACACAATTAACATTGATTGTTGACATCCTTTGTTTCTGCATGTATTAATGACCTTTTGACCCCATTATCTTGACCATCCTCTCTTCCTATTTCACATTATCAATTGATCAACTCACAATTGGTCACATTGCGTGTAACTTTTGTTGTTTTGTCTATAGCTAATACTGCTTATCTAAAATAAGTGTGTCACTGACTGCTTGTGTGTACGTTTGTTGATATCTAGTTCCTGTTTTCTCTTCTTCTCTCAATTTCTGATCTTTGGTGTTGTATTTGCTATGCTGCCCCCTGCTGGTTTTCTCTTTGTTTACTTCTTAATTGACTTTTGTTCCGACTCAATTATTATTAATAATTATTATTTAATTATTGATTAATTGAATCAATTGCAGTTTATCTGTTTTCTTAATTTTTTCAATTATTACTTTTAATACATTTTATTATTTTAACAATTAGTCATAAATTTACTATTTTATTATTTTAAGTAAATTAGGGATTGGATTTTTATCTTTTTAATTATTGGAGGAATATTAAAGTTACATGTTGTATTTGGTCTTTAGACAATCATTCTTATTCCTCTTTGTCAATTGTGCTATATATATATATATATATATATATATATATATATATATATAGTTGATGATAGTTCTAGGGTCCTATCATAGATGATAGTTGATGATTGTTCTAGGGTCCTATCATAGATGATAGTTGATGATAGTTCTAGGGTCCTATCATAGATGATAGTTGATGATAGTTCTAGGGTCCTATCATAGATGACAGTTGATGATAGTTCTAGGGTCCTATCATAGATGATAGTTGATGATAGTTCTAGGCTCCTATCATAGATGATAGTTGATGATAGTTCTAGGCTCCTATCATAGATGATAGTTGATGATAGTTCTAGGGTCCTATCATAGCTCCCTATTGGCCACTGGCAGGAGTGCATGGGTGTGGCAGGAGAAGAGGACGAGGGGATGGAAACAAACAAAGAATTTTGGTCAACAATGGCGCATTTTCGGCTTTTAGTCCAGGAACTTTGGTCCAGTTCCCTATTGATGACGCCTACAGTTGAGGCAATCTTTCTGAGCTGAACAAACAAGAACTCAACCTCAACAACTCTCCATCAAGAATGAACTTCTGCTCCAGAGAGGGAGGAGCTGTACTGGTTCGACGTGATTGAACATCTGATTTCTCTGATCTTGAAAAGACTTTTGAGACTTCATTCCTATGACCTTTGGACCCCCCACACTGCACTATGAACCATGTCTGGGATGATGATGAACGTGATGATGAAGACAAACGATCTGGTCGCAAACATGAACTTGACTCTTGTCTGCGGTGACATTTTTGTGGTCCTGATGGTGAGGCTGCTGAACTAACAACTGAACAAGGTTCTCTATGCTCTCTGACACTTCTGTCCCTCGTGTTGCTCTTGCTGTGGTTGCTGCTGGAGAAGCTAGGTTATATATATTATATATATATATATATATATTATAATATAGGTGTTATAACAGGGCCCTGAGACACATGATTAAGAAATGCAAAGTTGTTTGTGATTTGATGAAAAAAGCAGACAAATCTAGCCTGTTAGAAACATGATATCTTCCTGAGTCTAAGATGTAACAGTAAACAGTTAATCCCAGAATAACATCCTCTGATTGATCCACTCAGAGCTATGATGAAAGCAGCCATAAGACACTAAACAAAACTTGTGAGGTCGACTGATGCAGAATTTTATTTTAACTAATTATAAGTGACTCTGTCTAGAGCTGCTGACTTGTCACCTCCAGACTAGACTATTGGCACTTTTTACTGACGTTTACTGACACAGCAGAAGTTGATTTTGAAGAGACTAAACAACATTATCAATAAAGGTAAAGATGTTACAAACACACATTAAAGAACCTCTTTGTTCTCCTTATCAAGTGTCGACACTGGATTCTCTGGAACATCTTTGTCTCTCATGTTACCAAGAGTTTCTGCTCGTAAATGTCAACATTTCTGCCCTTTGATACTCGCGCTGAAAGGTCAACTTCCGGTTAAAGGTTTTCAAAATAATAGAACACGTAACAAAATAAAAGCATCAAAATCCTTGTATTTTCAAGTGTAGAAATGTCAGAAAGATGAGAGACATTTATAAACACTGTATTCTCGTGTCAAATACATCATTATTGAAGCAGTCGGTGATGTGATCAGGAAGGAGATTAAAAAAGGAGATTATTGACCTTGTTTTCTGGAGAAAATATTTGAAAAGAGAAGAGACATCAGTGAGAAACAGAACCAGACTGAGGAGCAGAAAGAAGGAAAACAGGAAGAAAGAAGTCAGAATAATATGTGACGTAAACTCATCGACTTCATCTCTACACAAAGAAAACTGGAGTCTTTTATTGGAGGTCAAAGGTTGAACTTTATTGACACTGAAGAGGAAACAAGAGTCACAATGATTACAAACAAACAGTCAAAGAAAGATTCATCCAAACACTCGTGGATCATGTTGACGCCTCAGAGAGTCTCTGGCTGAACATCTGCTGACGCTGGAGACACTTCCAACATCTCCACTTCCTCCACAGGTACTGGGAGCTGCTCTCTACTCCTGCTCCTCCAGACCACAACAACAACAACAACAACAACAACAACAAACATCATGAAGATCACGACACTGAGCATCACAGACCTCACTAGATGGTGATCAACCACTGGCTCTCCGAACATTACAAGGGTCTTAGATGTGAACACACAACGTCCGTCTTTCATGATAACACACCAGAACTCTCCGCTGTCTTTTAGAGAGATGTTAGTGATCACCAGGCTTGTGTCAGAGTCAAATATTCTGTAGTTTTGTCCTTCATATACACGTGATGTTCTTCCTTCAGTTCTGTTTGTCTTCATGAACCAGCGGATCACACCAGGCTGTTTCCAGTCGCCACATTGTAGAGTCACGTTTTCTCCTCCAGTGAAGAACACATCAGCAGGCGGGTCAGACTCAGGACACACATACAGGTAGTAATTATCATACTGACCACTGCGATCACAGTTGTATTGACCTGTGTGGTTCAAGGTCAGTGATGGAAACATCAGAGTGTAGTTGTCAATCTTTTCATATTTCATCACTGAATAAATGATC
This sequence comes from Callionymus lyra, assembly GCF_982586985.1. Classification (NCBI taxonomy): domain Eukaryota; kingdom Metazoa; phylum Chordata; class Actinopteri; order Syngnathiformes; family Callionymidae; genus Callionymus; species Callionymus lyra. The sequence continues at coordinate 3,798,523 of NC_141831.1, read as the reverse complement.
CACACGTGTGGTTTGTTTCCACTGATGTCAGAGCAGTTCAGCTCCAGACTCTCTCCCACCCACCTTTGAATGTAATTATATTGTATATAAACATTAAACTCTTCCAGTAGTTCACAGCTCTGATGGTTCTTCTGCAGACAGTAATAATAGACTGAATAAGAACTTATGTCAAACGTTACCAGAAGAGATGATTTCTTCTTCAATTGCTGTAGTTTGTACATTGAAGTTGTTTCATCATCAATTAAAGCTAAATCAACATTTCTTGTTCTGTGGTTATATGGACGTAAAGCCCACTGGACACTCTGGTTTGGTCCCACACCGTCACAGTTCAGCTCCAGTGTCTGTCCAACATAAGGTTTCAAGTACTGATGTCTCATCTTCAGTGTGTCACAAACCAGGAGAGTGAAGTTCTTCTCGTGCGTCACGTTGTTCTGGGTCCAGCACTGTTCTTGGTACTGACCCGAGTCTGAAACCTTCAGAGGGTCTATTTCATAAGAAGCTTCTCTCTGCAGACTGGAGTCATGATGCTGTGAAGAGTTCCACAGAAGTTCCTTCTCCTCACCGATCCATCTTGAGATCAAGCAGACGTCATCAGCTGGTTTGTTCAGGATGAACTGATGAGAGTCTCCTTCCATCTTGAGGATCTCAGCGAGGATGTTGTTGGAGAAGAACGCCACCAGCAGCAGGATCAGTGCAGCCATGTCTTCGTCTGTGAGTGAGATAACATCACGAGGAGGTTCTGCGTCTACATCCTGTTAGCTTTATCAGGTGTGAAGCTTCAACGTAAACCGTTATGAACTCACATGATTGACACTATTTTAATGGAATAAAAACATAATTATTGCTTCATTCAATTTACTTTTTCACTTTTATCAGAGAATTTTCTCAAAACCTGACACTTTTAAAAACATCACATTGTCATAGTTTAAAGTCATATAATAGCATAAAAGTCCTGTTTTTTAACTTCTTTTCAAAATGACAAGTCGTCTCCGGAAAGTGAATGAAGACGAGTGAGAAAAAAAGATCAAATGTCAACTTGACAAAAGTGACTCACTATGAGCTGGTGTTTAGTTTAGCAATCTATTCGCTCCGAGCTAAAGTGAAGTCTTGTGGAAACTACATGAACTTTTCTTTATATGTCAGAACAAACGTTATAAAGAGAGTCAGTATCACCAGATGTGAGATAATTGTAAAACATGACATCGCTTGACAAAAGTTCTACAGCAGGTTTTCGAACCACCAAAAGACAAGACATTAACTCACTGAGCTAAACAGAGGTTGTGGGCGGAGCTTCAACAAAGTGATCAAAATCTTCTGATTGATTGTGAGATGTTTAAACTCCACACGTAAAAACAAAGTTGATACTTTTTCATGAAATGATCTAAACTGATGCAGCAGTGATGACGTCACCTGATCGTTTATGCAAGTATGATCCAGTGACTCGGTACTCGTTTGCTTTTGTCTGGTGGCACTGTTATAAAACGATCAAAACACGGAGACACTTCCATCCCGGGTCTTATACTTTGCGTCGTGGAGAAAGATGAACAATCCAGAGTGTGTTACAGGTCGTTTATTTGCTGCTTGTACAGGTCAATAGTCCCGAGCTGTAGAAACATCGCTATTTTTAAGGCAAATTTCCCGTCCGGGAGGTCGTCTCTTTCTGGCACAAATGGTTCTTTCAAGTTCCCTGTGTCTCGATCCCCCGTAGAGAGACATCCTTATTAGTTTTCTTGTAATGTAATCATTCAAAGGTTCTCGGGCGGGGGTTACCTTCTCTTCCGTCTTCAGCCCCCCTTTCCCGGGTGTGTCTTGCTTCGTTCTTTGATCTACAATTTAAGGTATGATTAGCAGATAGACAGATGTTTCAAATTACCGGTGTCTTATCTCTAATTCTGATCCAAGCTTGCCTCGAACCAGTGTGAATCAGTCTGAGAGTGGAATGTTGATTGTGAATGTGTAGTCAAACGTTCCCGCTCTCAGATCGAGCAAGTAATTTACACTTTATATTTTGATTATCTTTTAGCATTCATTTAAGTATGGGGTATATACGTATATAATACTTTTAATCTAACAAGAACCACTTTGTTCTCCCTATCAATAAAGGTTTCATATAAAATAGATTTAGTTTTTAATTGAATGATAAAGGAATGATTTCCAAGGTTCAGCACGGTGAGGTCAGACAGGTGAGGTCAGACAGGTGAGGTCAGACAGGTGAGGCCAGACAGGTGAGGTCAGACAGGTGAGGTCAGACAGGTGAGGTCAGACAGGTGAGGTCAGACAGGTGAGGTCAGACAGCTGAGGTCAGACAGCTGAGGTCAGACAGCTGAGGTCAGACAGGTGAGGTCAGACAGCATAACACCCCAGTTTCAAATCTGCTGAAACAAAAGTTGTATTTTTGCTTTTATTTAATGAATATGTGTCTAGTCCTGATTTGCAGGATATAGTTGAGGGAGACAAAGGATCCCCAGTGACTGACCTAACAAAGGTCATGGAGGATCCAGGTTTGAATTTGCATTCAGGTGGAGATACCTGTGTGAATGCTTCCCAGCATTCACACAATGAATGCATTCACACAATTGCATTATTTCTTCAAAACACTGAACGTTTGTTTCTCTGAGACACACTTCAGTTGGAAGGCGATGAATAATAAAAGCTCAGCAACGACAGGATTATTGAAAAACAGTGGACGTGTCTCCTTTATTTTGCTCCACAGAGAAACTGCTGCAACACTTTTGGTTCCACCTTCTGAACATTCACTCGGAGCCGCTGAGGACGACGAGCGAGTAAGGCTTCGGGGGACGCCTCGACACACACACACACACACACACACACACACACACACACACACACTTCCTCACGCACACATTTACATCATGTATGATACAAATCTGTTTCTACCCCCCGTCCTTCACTGCCAGGGTCGGACCCTCGGCTGCTGGACTAGTTTCAGGGCCGACCTCACGGAACCTCATTCATCCTGGTTCCCTGTGCAAGGCCGGGTCCAGCTTCAATGTACCAGGAGGTCATGCTCGGTCCAAATAAGGGCGGGGGAGGAGTCGGGGGATGAAGATGGACGCGGTCACTTGTTGGAGCGTCGGGTGGGTTCGGAGGCGGTGGGCGGGGGCGGCGGACCACGTCGGTCCAGGTCCTCGATGTAGAACATGATGAGTTTGCGGCGCTCGTCCGGGACACACTCCAGGACCAGGTAGCGCTTGTCGTTCTGCAGGATCTTCTCCACGTCCTTCAGGTGCTGCTCCGACTCGTGGATCAGCTTCCTGGACCTGCAGGGTCCGACGCAAGGGGGTCAGGGGTCAAGGTCACGACACGGTGAGGCGGAGAAGACGAACCTGTACGTGATGAACTTGGTCTCCTTCAGCAGAGTCCTGAAGTCGGCTTTGGCTGTGATGTACTTGTCTTTGATGTAGTCCTCGAACTCTCGCTGACGCTTCTGCAGACAAACCTTCATGAGCAGCTGTTGTTATTTACTTCTACTGCGGGAGTTTTTAAACCTCGTCTCTTTGTGCAGAAATACTACACAACCAAGTGGGAAAAATACCACCAAGTCTGGCGGAAAAATACTAAAGAAACTTGTGGGAAAAAATACTATAGAAACTTGTGGGAAAAAAATACTATAGAAGCTAGAGGAAAATAAACTATAAAATATTTTGGGGAAAATATACTATAGGAACGTGTGGGGAAAAAAATACTATAGAAACTTATGTGAAAAATACCATAGAAGCTAGAGGAAAATAAACTATAAAATCCTTTAGGAGAACAATACTATAGGAACTTGTGGGGGAAAAATACTATAGAAACTTGTGGGAAAAACACTATAGAAGCTAGAGGAAAATAAACTATAAATATTTTTGGGGAAAATATACTATAGGAACTTGTGGGGGAAAAAAAATACTATAGAAACTTGTGTGAAAAATACAACTATAGAAACTTGTTTGAAAAATACTATAGAAGCTAGAGTAAAATAAAGTATAGAAATTAAAGGAAAAAGATACTATAGAAACTTGTGGGAAAATACTATAGAAACTTTTGAGAAAACACTATAGAAACTTGTGGGAAAAAATACTATAGAAAATTGCGGCGAAAAACACTATAGAAGCTAGAGGAAAATAAACTATAAAATCTTTTGGGGAAAATATACTGTACTATAGGAACGTGTGGGGGAAAAAAACTACTATAGAAACTTGTGGGAAAACTACTATAGAAACTTGTGTGAAAAATACCATAGAAGCTAGAGGAAAATAAATGATAAAATCCTTTATGAGAACAATACTATAGGAACTTGTGGGAAAAAAACTACTATAAGAACTTGTGGAAAAAACTACTATAGAAACTTGTGGAGAAAACTACTATAGAAACTTGTTTGAAAAATACTATAGAAGCTAGAGTAAAATAAACTATAAAATCTTTTGGGGAAAATATACTATAGGAACTTGTGGGGGAAAAAAACTACGATAGAAACGTGTGGGAAAAATACTATAGAAACTTGTGGGAAAAATAACATAGAAGCTAGAGGAAAATAAATGATAAAATCCTTTATGAGAACAATACTATAGGAACTTGTGGGGAAAAAAACTACTATAGAAACTTGTTTGAAAAATACTATAGAAGCTAGAGTAAAATAAAGTATAGAAATTAGAGGAAACATACTATAGAAATTAGAGGAAACATATACTATAGAAACTTGTGGGAAAATACTATAGAAACTTGTGGGAAAATACTATAGAAACTTGTGAAAAAAATCTTATAGAAACTTGGGAAAAAAATCCTATAGAAACTTGTGGAAAAATACCATAGAATCTCATGGAGAAAATACCACAAAACTTTGGAAAATACAACAGGAATTGTGGAAAAACCCCACAAAAACTTGCATCATAGTTTGGTAAACCAGCACCAAAACGTTTTGTCAGATTTGAGCAGTGTGAAAAATATAAAATTGGTTCAAGTACAAAGAGAATTAATAAAACAATTAAAAAAAAACCAAGTAAAGGGGTTCTAGCATCCTGGTCTTTAAGTAATAAGTGGTCTAGAGAGTTGAAGCAGTTAAAATTCATGATTTCTCGTCACAACTTCAACAAACTCCTCACCCGGTCACTGGAGGAGAACTTGATACAGCGAGGATCCTCCTTAATGACCTTCTTCACTTCCTTCCATGTCGTGGTGAGAGTAATCTGCAGAGAAACAAAAACACATCAGTTTCTACACGACTCTGAACACGAGACGATGGACCCACCATGCTGGTCTCATCCAGCAGCTGCCTGAAGTGTTCCTTCTTCTTCTTGGCCAGCGCTTCCACGTGTTCGTTAAAAAGCTTCTCCTTCTCCTCTCGGTCCAGCAGCGACGACGTCTCCCAGCGATGGTCCTTGCGAAGGTTGCGGCGAGTGTCCGACCAGGTGGCGTCCGAGGAACGCACCTTGAGAAACAAGACTTTACTTGACCCGAGTCACTGACATGTTTCTGATCATTCAGAAAAACATGGATGACTTGAAAAAGGTGGCAGTTTTAAAATACGCTATGGGACAGAATCACGATGTCAACAATAATAAAGAGAATACTTCCTGTTACAGTTTGTTTGAAATTTAAAATAACATTCATCAATGCTGTGTCTCAAATCGCATACTTCTCTAAGTATACTAGAAGTTAGTATCATCAGGATAGTGTACGTACTAACTAGTAACTAATCCTCCACAGATAGTATGTCTCAAACATACTTCTCTTAGTATACTAGAAGTTAGTATGCATCAGGATAGTGTACGTACTAACTAGTAACTAATCCTCCACAGATAGTATGTCTCAAACATACTTCTCTTAGTATACTAGAAGTTAGTATGTATCAGGATAGTGTACGTACTAACTAGTAACTAATCCTCCACAGATAGTATGTCTCAAACATACTTCTCTTAGTATACTAGAAGTTAGTATGCATCAGGATAGTGTACGTACTAACTAGTAACTAATCCTCCACAGATAGTATGTCTCAAACATACATCTCTTAGTATACTAGAAGTTAGTATGCATCAGGATAGTGTACGTACTAACTAGTAACTAATCCTCCACAGATAGTATGTCTCAAACATACTTCTCTTAGTATACTAGAAGTTAGTATCATCAGGATAGTGTACATACTAACTAGTAACTAATCCTCCACAGATAGTATGTCTCAAACATACTTCTCTTAGTATACTAGAAGTTAGTATGCATCAGGATAGTGTACGTACTAACTAGTAACTAATCCTCCACAGATAGTATGTCTCAAACATACTTCTCTTAGTATACTAGAAGTTAGTATGCATCAGGATAGTGTATGTACTAACTAGTAACTAATCCTCCACAGATAGTATGTCTCAAACATACTTCTCTTAGTATACTAGAAGTTAGTATCATCAGGATAGTGTACGTACTAACTAGTAACTAATCCTCCACAGATAGTATGTCTCAAACATACTTCTCTTAGTATACTAGAAGTTAGTATGCATCAGGATAGTGTACGTACTAACTAGTAACTAATCCTCCACAGATAGTATGTCTCAAATCACATACTTCTCTTAGTATACTAGAAGTTAGTATGCATCAGGATAGTGTACGTACTAACTAGTAACTAATCCTCCACAGATAGTATGTCTCAAACATACTTCTCTTAGTATACTAGAAGTTAGTATGCATCAGGATAGTGTACGTACTAACTAGTAACTAATCCTCCACAGATAGTATGTCTCAAACATACTTCTCTTAGTATACTAGAAGTTAGTATGCATCAGGATAGTGTATGTACTAACTAGTAACTAATCCTCCACAGATAGTATGTCTCAAACATACTTCTCTTAGTATACTAGAAGTTAGTATGCATCAGGATAGTGTATGTACTAACTAGTAACTAATCCTCCACAGATAGTATGTCTCAAACATACTTCTCTTAGTATACTAGAAGTTAGTATGCATCAGGATAGTGTACGTACTAACTAGTAACTAATCCTCCACAGATAGTATGTCTCAAACATACTTCTCTTAGTATACTAGAAGTTAGTATCATCAGGATAGTGTACGTACTAACTAGTAACTAATCCTCCACAGATAGTATGTCTCAAACATACTTCTCTTAGTATACTAGAAGTTAGTATGCATCAGGATAGTGTACGTACTAACTAGTAACTAATCCTCCACAGATAGTATGTCTCAAATCACATACTTCTCTTAGTATACTAGAAGTTAGTATGCATCAGGATAGTGTACGTACTAACTAGTAACTAATCCTCCACAGATAGTATGTCTCAAACATACTTCTCTTAGTATACTAGAAGTTAGTATGCATCAGGATAGTGTACGTACTAACTAGTAACTAATCCTCCACAGATAGTATGTCTCAAACATACTTCTCTTAGTATACTAGAAGTTAGTATGCATCAGGATAGTGTACGTACTAACTAGTAACTAATCCTCCACAGATAGTATGTCTCAAACATACTTCTCTTAGTATACTAGAAGTTAGTATGCATCAGGATAGTGTACGTACTAACTAGTAACTAATCCTCCACAGATAGTATGTCTCAAACATACTTCTCTTAGTATACTAGAAGTTAGTATGCATCAGGATAGTGTACGTACTAACTAGTAACTAATCCTCCACAGATAGTATGTCTCAAACATACTTCTCTTAGTATGCTAGAAGTTAGTATCATCAGGATAGTGTACGTACTAACTAGTAACTAATCCTCCACAGATAGTATGTCTCAAACATACTTCTCTTAGTATACTAGAAGTTAGTATCATCAGGATAGTGTACGTACTAACTAGTAACTAATCCTCCACAGATAGTATGTCTCAAACATACTTCTCTTAGTATACTAGAAGTTAGTATGAATCAGGATAGTGTACGTACTAACTAGTAACTAATCCTCCAGATAGTATGTCTCAAACATACTTCTCTTAGTATACTAGAAGTTAGTATCATCAGGATAGTGTATGTACTAACTAGTAACTAATCCTCCACAGATAGTATGTCTCAAACATACTTCTCTTAGTATACTAGAAGTTAGTATCATCAGGATAGTGTACGTACTAACTAGTAACTAATCCTCCACAGATAGTATGTCTCAAACATACTTCTCTAAGTATACTGGAAGTTAGTATGCATCAGGATAGTGTACGTACTAACTAGTAACTAATCCTCCACAGATAGTATGTCTCAAACATACTTCTCTTAGTATACTAGAAGTTAGTATGCATCAGGATAGTGTACGTACTAACTAGTAACTAATCCTCCACAGATAGTATGTCTCAAACATACTTCTCTTAGTATACTAGAAGTTAGTATGCATCAGGATAGTGTACGTACTAACTAGTAACTAATCCTCCACAGATAGTATGTCTCAAACATACTTCTCTTAGTATACTAGAAGTTAGTATCATCAGGATAGTGTACGTACTAACTAGAATGCAAATTCTCCACAGATAGTATGTCTCAAACATACTTCTCTTAGTATACTAGAAGTTAGTACGTACACTATCCTGATGCATACTAACTAGTAATTAATCCTCAACAGATAGTATGTCTCAAACATACTTCTCTTAGTATACTAGAAGTTAGTATGCATCAGGATAGTGTACATACTAACTAGTAACTAATCCTCCACAGATAGTATGTCTCAAACATACTTCTCTTAGTATACTAGAAGTTAGTATGCATCAGGATAGTGTACATACTAACTAGTAACTAATCCTCCACAGATAGTATGTCTCAAACATACTTCTCTGAGTATACTAGAAGTTAGTATGCATCAGGATAGTGTACGTACTAACTAGTAACTAATAGTATGTTCAAATCAAACACTGCTGCTACACACTAACAGGAAATGACGTGACAGCTTCTTCTTCTACTCCTATTTAACGATGGTTTCAACCAGCTGTAGGCACACTAGCGCCACCTGCTGGCAGCACGTTTTGCAAGTTTGGAAAAAGAAATAAAGAAAAAATATGAGAATCGAAATATTGGCGAGATATTTAAGCTGCTATCAGCACCGAAGACGTGTCATCTTTCTACTGCTGCAGAAAATGCACCTGTAAGTATATGAATATATATATATATATATATATATATATATATATATATGACGTAACTTCCGTTTACAACGTCACTAAGATGGAGCCGTTTAGTGTGGTTAGTGTCCATCGATCCATACTTTTTGTGGGCGTTTTAGTGACAATTTAGTGTGCATGGAGAACTACATTTCGCATACTAAGAATTGAGACACACTTACGCACTAAAAATACTAACTTTGAGTACGCAAGTATGCGATTTGAGACACAGCACAGTTCTCGTGTGAGTCGGACACGGACGACTCACCATGTCAGACATCAAGGCTTTGAAATGCTGGATGGCCTCCTCCCTCTTGTGCTGCTCCCGCTCTCGGTCGATCTCTTTGGTCTGCTCCGACCGGGCCTTCTGCACCTCGCGCTCCCTCTCCCGGAGACTGGCTTCGATCCGGGCCTGACGCTCCAGCTCGCGCTCCTTGTCCAGGTCCACGCTCTGACACCGACGCAGACGTGTGTTCAGAACACGGATCCGGTGCACGATCACGCCACGACTCACCTTGGCCAGCTTGTCCATGTACTGCTTGTAGAACTCCTCGCGCAGCGCCGAGCTCTCCACGGCCTTGTACCGAGGGTCCGTCTCCAGCCGCTCCTTCACCTTGCTCCACCTCTGGCCCGCCTCGATGTGCTGGTCGCTGAGCAGCTCGAAGAAGTCCAACTTCATCTGAGCCGACGAGAGGACTTGTTGAGGACAGGAGGTCAAAACTGAGGAGACCGCGTCGGTACCTTCTCTCCTCTGGACTTGGAGTCCTCTTTATCCCTCTTCTTCATGGCAGCGACGTACTCCACAAAGATGGCCTCCCTGTCCTTCATCTTATCTATGCTTTTGAATCTGGGGTCTCGGCCGTGTTTGACCGCAAACTCGCTGAAGGTCGTCCTGGAAACGAGGTTTTGATGGGATGTTGATGAACGACGTCACGTCATCGACGAGTGTCGGGACCTGACAAATGTGTCACTCGTTCACCTGGCCGTGATCCTGGACTCGTCCATCATCTTCCTGAACTCATCTTTGGCCTGCATGAGCTTGTTCTTCTTCTCCTTCCTCTCCTCCTCGGCTCGGGTCTTCACGTACTGATCGAACACCTGAACGAAGACGACAAAGTCAACATCATCTCGGCGATAAAACTGAGTGAGAATCTGTGTAACGCGTGAATATTGACCTGCTTCCTCTCTTTGGGGTTGAGGAGAAGGTACCGCGGGTCAAACACGATCTTGTGAAGCTCCTTCTCCCACGTGGAGAAGGCCGACACCTGGAGGGACCGCAGACGTTAAGAGCAGGAAACCAAACGTCAAGAGTATCAGTGAAAAGATGCCTCACCGCTCTCTCCAGCAGCATGTCTCTGAACTGGGTCATCCTGGACTCCAGCGGAACCACGGCTCGCTCTCTGGCAGCACGAAGCTCCGCCTCCATCGCCACTTCCTTGTCAGACTCGCCTTCCTTCATGTCCTCTTTCCTGTCGCGCAGAAGACAGAAGAAAATATTTGAAATACGCAGATATACGGTCAAGATTGACCAAACAAGGCTGTTGTAGTTTTTGAATAATGTCAAAGATTTATCAACCTAAATCTGTGGAACTTATATTTATCGATTCAGTTTTTTTTTTCCTTTTGAAGTGTCAGTGACATGAGAATATGGTTGAAATAAACAATTAGATTTTTTTATTGAAAGGTTTTTTAAGAATTGAAATATTTTCTAAATAATGGAATCTGGTCATTTCTATTGAATTTGTTAAACATTTTTGGGTGAAATCTTTCAAATTCCAATGATTCAAAACCAAAAATGTAATTTTCAATTCAATATAATAATGTTGGTATAATAGAGTCACCAGACAGAACCAACAGAGCACAGAGCTACTGGATCAAACCTTCAGCCAATCATGCGACTCGATCATGTGACAACATGGAAGCATACAATCCTTAATTGAATGATTGTGATTAGAATATGAAAGTGTGTAAAACAATATGAATTCATTATTCAATATTTTTATTTGAATTAAAAAGCAAACGCATTTAATTCTTCAAACAAGAACGTTTCAATACATAAAAAAAAAAGTTTTTCATTTGAAATGATTCAACAATTCAATATTCTGATGACGCCAACATACATCCATGGTTGTCAACCACTGAACCGTGTGAAAGGTTTTTTATTCTTCTCAATAAAACAGGAAGCCTGCAAACTAGCCCAGAACTAGACCTGGACCAAGAACAACCATCTTTTAAGCGGGAAAACTCACGTCAGGTCATGGATGTACAAACAGAACTTACTTTCTCTTCTTCGCTTTGTTGGGCTCATCGTCCAGATCGTCTCCCAGCGCCAGCTCCGACTCGTCCTTCAGACCTGTGAACCCAGACGAGTCTCATTGCTCCACGTCTGGTCCTCGGATGCAGACGTCGACACCGTAGGACACCGACAGATCCTCACCTATCCTCTTGGAGTCTTCCAAGCCTCTCTTGTGCGGAGGCTCCTGGATGTGCTTGTCGACATCCGTCCGACCCACCAGCTCGTCGGGCCGGTCCCACATGGACATCCGTGTGGTCGGGTTGTAGAAGAAAACCCGGTCGTCTCCGGTCCAGACCACGCACCTGCGACACAGACAAGCCGGAGTGAGCGGAGGAGAATATTTCCCGGACGACTTCTCGGGCGACGGAACGCTCGTACCAGGGCGTCCCCGGGATTGGGTTGGTGGCGACCGGGCGAGCTTTTTGAGCAGCTTTTTCCTCCTCGGTCATCTCCACCTCTTTAATCTGTGTGAACACAAGAAAACCCACATGACTATAGTAGAAAATATATAGAACTATTAAACAAAGAGAGTATAGTATCAATGCTTCGATCAAAGATCCAATTACATCCAACACTATTAAATCATTAGAACCACTGTATTAGAAGTTTTTATCAGTGAAATCCACATTATGAATGGTTGAATTTAACATTTCAAGTTTGGAAAACAATTTTATAAGATAAGAATCAAGTTTTAAGCATTATTTCTTTGAATAATTGAAATTAATCATTTCTATATTGAAATAATTAAATGAAAGAATTCAAAAATTAATTTTCAATATTTTTTAATTGGTAGCCGTTAAAATTCTAGTCTGGCAAGACTTCGTTGCATGTTCGTAAAAGAAACATTCAAATCCTGTTAGTTAGTTTCGCTTTTGTATGTTTACCTCGTGTTGCCAACGGAGAAACACAGGCTAGTTAGCATTGAGCTAGTTAGCTTGCGTGGCTACATGCACAGTAAGTTTCCATTGTTTACAAAGTCTGGTGTCACTATTATACCAACATGTCATATTGAATTTAAAAGACTACAAATAAGAATATTTTGAATTTAGAAAATGTATTTTTGAGTTATTGGAACTGGAATATCAAACTATGTGTAAAAACAAAATAATTCAATTGGAAAATGTTGGCATTTTTTGAGCATTGTATCCTTTCTTTTTTGCAGGATCGATCCATCCATCCATCCATCGGGAATTTAGATTCTTCACAAACCTCCTTGTTATTGAGGAGGAGGAGTTTGTTTTCTTCGTCCTCCATCTCCATGGCTTCAGCTTCCTCCAGCAGGAGACGTTCCTTCAGTTTCTCCGCTTCTCTCTCTGCACAGAAATACTCAAATAAACACTCGATAATAACCTTTGACCGCAAACACAAAACATTCTGCTTAGTTTATTAATCAATTACCACGAATGGTGAACAAAATCTGTCTTAATCCTGATTATAAGATTAGGTGTCATACCTGCAGGTGACACGGGTAAATTTTAGGTCAGCTAATGTGAGACCAGGGTTCTTCTGACATCTGACAAATGACAGTGTAGTGTTGCTGGTGAGCAGAAATTGAAATTGCATGAAGCTCAAGATCCAAGTTAAACTGGAAACCAGCTCCCAGCCTAACACACATGCGCGTGATAAAGATATGAAAGTTTTAATCACAAGAATCCATCAAAACAGCTCCTGACAACAGAGTAACGACCTCCTCATCAACACAAGTAGGATTTTCGAGGGATACCTTTCTCAAGCACCGCCAGAGGCTTCTCCCACGTGGACTCCAGTGTTCGGTTGTTGTAGTAGTACGTCTTCCCGTCGGCCGTCTTGTATTCCGTCCACTCTGGGATCTGAAGCGACCCGGCCAGGGAGGGGGGAGCGGCTGAGAGGGTCAGCTGAGGATGCATCATGGACACCAGAGGTGGGCCCATGCCGGGGAGCATCCCTTGAAAATGAAGACCTCAAGCTCATTTGAAAAATTTCAGTCCAAGCCAAAATTAATTCAACTAATAAAAAAAAACTTTGTTCAAAGAAATGTCATCCTGAGTCGCCAGTATTTATCAAATCAAAAATACAAGAAGAAACTGAAGACAATACGCTGTGTCAACACACAACCATGCCACAGATGTAGACAACAACATGACCACAACACGCTTTAAAGGTCAATAACCATTAATCATCGAAGCTTCATAAAACATTAAAGATTCCAGTCAACTAATGTTTGACTAAATATCTATATTGAGAACCAAGTTGTGAAATTATCGCTTATTTTTAAAGGCTAAATAGCCAATACCGTCCGATTGAAATAATTGAAAAAAAATGTGAATTCAGGTCAAAATAAATGTAAAACGCCCTGTTATCACTGAAGGAACCCAGACTCATCACACGCAGAACTACACAATTGTTAACTATTTAACTAGTGATTTGCAAGTTCAGACCCTTGCTAGACTGACAGGCCGATTGTTTAACGAATAATAAAATAGTTTCTTGATGGATATTGTTCACATCATTCATGCTGCCGTCCGTTAGCTCCCACATAAGGATTCAGGAGGACATGGTTGACTAGCATGCCATCTATGATGGATCTGGGAGGCGGGTGTTTACCGTTAGCGTTGGGGCCTGCCTTTACACACGGCGCACCTACTATCTGCATCATTGCTACACCTGCAAGAACAACGGACAAGCAAGCATCTGGTTGAGAAGCAACAGGACACTAAGACAGCAGCCACAGAGTGTGTGCTAGCGTTGACATGAGTGGAACAAATCCATCCCTCCTTCCTAGAACGACTGAACCTGGCGAGGGGTAGAGTGAGGTCACAGGACTCGTAATCTATGGTTAATAAAGTTGTGACTCTAGTGACAGTGGGAAGAGGATATGGAATGTACAGAAAACTCTATCTTTTTGCAATTTTGAGGGTTTTTTTACTCACAAAAAAAAATAAACTAGTGAAAATACGTGAAACAAAAACTCTTTAGAAACCATATTTCTTTTTCAGATGCCGGATTTCATAATAAAAATGAATAAAAAAAAACAACAACTCGCTCACTGGTTGGCATAAAGTCACTTAAAGCTAAGACTCACACACACAGATACACATAGACGCAAATAAACAGAGATTTCGTTGTAACGAGTCTAGAGCTCTTGCCGATTTAGTGTTGTGTCGTATTTTCCATGCAGTACATTTTTTAGTTTAGCCATTTAATTTGACTGTTTTTTATCTGAAGACAACAAACCGGTCCACGGTACAGAAGAGGTTGGGGACTCTACAAGTTGCATGTGACAAACATTATTGATACATCTACGTCCAGCGAATCTTCCACCAATACAGGAGCTAAAAAAAACCTGTGTGTTCCAAGACTTCTTTTACAACCTAACGTTCCATGTAAACCAAAGAACTCCCTTCCTTTAACAAATACCGACTAATGCAGGCTGGAACCGCAGATGTACACACGTCATATGGTGTCAAAGCCGATTAGTGAATGTCACACATTGCATATAAAGAAACATTCATAAATAGCCAGAGATTGAGTATTTTGGGATTTACCTGGTAAGGGGATGTGCATTCCTGGCAAGGGGACTCTGAACGGGGGCACCATGACGGGGGGAAAGGCTGGTAGCGCGGCGGCGGACTGAGCCACACTGTGAGGCAGCGCGGCAGGCAATAGTGGAACCGTCTGCACGGCCGTGACGGGCGATGGCACCGTGGAAACGGTCACCACAGTGACTGGGGACACAGCTACAGTGCTGGTCACAGAGGTAACCAGAGGAAGGTCTGCTACAACAGGGGCTTTAGAAACAAAACAAACAATCGTGTTTAATTACTTGGCATTATTTTAGTGGGCGATCAGAAAAACGTACCCGCCATCGACACCGAGGGAGACAAGGTCGTGACCAAGTCTGGACTGGAGCTCAGGGTGCGGGAGGGGTTGTTACTCGACAGTGCCTGTGAAGGCGAGACTGCTGAAATGCTCGCTGTTGTGTTGATGCCGCCTGAGCTGGCGGCTGCACTCACACCCACGCTGGTTCCTCCTGTGGCAGTTACCAGGAGAGGGTTGAGCTCAGACTGCTGAATGATTTTTACACCCTCTGGTTTAGTCCACGCCGACTCTCTGGTCCTGGCATTGTAGTAATATGCCTGTGAAGAGGAGTCATTTTGATCAGGCAGTGTTCGACATCACTCTTTGTCAAGAATTATCAGGCTTTTTAATTCATTGCAACAATTTGAAAAACATGTTTTCAATTACTGCCACAGAAGTTCATGCACTACTATATAAAGAATATTTTTTAAAGACCCTTAACTTTAAATTAGATAATTACTATTAAATTGAAATCAAATAAATACAAGTGCTACTATAGGATTGACTGTACCTTTCCCTCTGGTGTCTTGTTCTCCACCCAAATCTCCTCTGCAGGGTTAGGAGCAGGTGTTCCTGCAGCAGAAACAGGAGGCATCCCGGGGGGAAAGAGCATCCCTGGAGGCGGAGGAAGGCTGCCAATGGGAGGAGGAAGAAATGGTGGCCTCTGTGGAAAAAAGAGAACAAATATTGCATGTTATGGCAAAATTAATTTTGAGGGGCAAAAATGACTTAAAACGGCAATAAGCACCTGTAAATGTGGAGGCCCAATAGGTGGGGGCATGCCTCCTGGTGGTGGAATGGGTGGCATGTTTGGGTCAAAGGGAGGACGTGCAAATGGTGGTCGTGGCGGAGGTCCACGCATCATCCCGAAAGGTGGTGGTGGGGGCCTCAGGAGTGGGGGAGGACCTCGTAACACTGGGCTCTGTGGGGGCGCAGGAGCAGGAGCAGGGTTGTGAAACCGGGCCACCTGCTGTGCCATTCTAGAAAGAAAAAAAAACATTTTTTAGATTACTGATCAAGAATTAAACAAGGATTTATTTAAAGAAGTAGATTTTATTCTATTTGCGTTTAATTAAATAACAATTTCAGATTGAAATCAGAATAAACGTCAGTATTCATGAGAGTTCGCCCTGACTTCTGAAACCACTTTATTATGAGTCAAAATACTGTTATTTCAAACACTGTGACATGAAAGAGCTACATGTGTACAGTTCAGGTTTTTTCGGTGGAGCTTGACAAAAGAAATACAAGCAGATCATTATTTAGCCCACAAATACATTTAATATGGGAAATAAATAACCAGCAAAGGTTGACAACAACAAGAGATACACAAAATGAGATTCCACAAATGTTAAAACTAAAACAACAACTGTAGCTACTGCGGGACAGGATAAGGGTGTGTAGCCCATCACTGTACGTGTTTAACGATCCCTGCTTTAGGACTATTCGTGACTTTTGCCCATGACGGTTCAAATGGTCATGTTTTGGTCTCACAAGACTTACAAGGAAACTTCTGTGAACCGGGCGACACCGTCGTACATCTAGAACAGGCACATCTATATTCTGCAGGAACACACTCAAATATATGTCGTGAATAACTCAATTCCGTCAACGCATTAAATAACATCTTCCATTGTTGCGTTTTGGACTCAAGTTCTTGTAGGATAAAGTCTAAAACTAGAAACACAGTTGCTATAAAAGCTCATTCATGCTAGTCTGGAAAAGATTGCGTAGATGAAAGCAGAATTCCACACCAAATATCTACCATACGTCACGAGATGGCAAGACTTCGTTGCATGTTTGGATAAGAAGCATACAAATCCTGTTAGTTAGTTTCGCTTTTGTGTGTTTACCTCGTGTTGCCAACGGAGAAACATAGGCTAGTTAGCATTGAGCTAGTTAGCTTGCGTGGCTACATGCACAGTTAGTTTCCATTGTTTACAAAACGCATGCACTGGGAAGGAACCCCAAGATTTAAAAACGAAACCGCAACATGAGCACGGGAGCGCCCCGCGTTTTTATGACGTTTTTATGGTTTATTTGTGTTTATCTGACCTGTTGTCGCCAAACCCGAGAGTCTCGCTTTCTGTCTGGTCCGCCATTACAGGAAAATGTAAGACTCTCTTCCTGGAAACGCCCACCACGAAGTTTCTAGATATCCTATTGGTTGACGAGCGCTGTCAATCAGGCAAGTGGCGGAAACCTGGCGGAGTCTACTGACCGTTCGGTTCATCACCTGCCAGTATCTCGAGCTGTGATTGGCTGAGTTTGAAAACCGTCTTTTGAATGAATGAAAGCGAAGTTGCAATTCTTTTTTAATCATTTTCACTTAAATGCGAACTAAACTTTTATTCCTGTTGACTAAATGTAGTTCGCATTGTTACTCGTTATATTTATTTTATTATATTTTAATTGTATTATATTAGTTCTAGGCGTCTTCTTGTTTGTTTTAAGTGTAGTTCTTCCCACGTGCACTAGCGGAAGTTATCAACTCATTCAACTGGAAAAAAAGACAATTTAATGTTGCGTTTATGTCAAACAAACATGTTTTGGTTTGTGTCAAACACACGTTGGTAAAATCTTCAATAAACAAAGAATGCAAAGTGAGGTACTTTGAGTCTGAATGACTGGATTTTCTACTATAAATGATTTATTTATGCAGTATAAACACTGGAAGGATCGAATATTCCCACTTTTTAACTGAATAATAAAACAATGAATGACACATATGTGTGATAATCCTGACTGTGTGTGTAGAAGGTGATTGATGAAAGTAGCAAATGAGTCAATATCTGTTTATTAGCTTCTGGATTATTGTAAATTAACAATAAAGAATGAATGACCTTGTTTGTGTTCATTGTTGCTTCATTGCTCTTCATCACAAAGGAAGCGTGAAGGTGGAGGACGATCAAAGGACACGTGAGATGAAAGGCAGAAACAACAGGTATATGTGACTCAAACCTTCTTCATAATCCAGAGGATCTTATCTTCAGGGTCATACCGATCCTCGCAGAGATGGACTGGAGCAACGAGGACGCGATCCGGAGAGAGTTCGACAGGATGGTGATCGGGATGCACTGGGACGAGTTCTTCTCCACCGTGTGGGGCATGTTGGGGGACCTCGGGTTCGTGGGCCCTCGCCAGAACACCTGGCAGGAGGTGAACATCTTCCCTCACCGGCAGGTGACCTCGGGGTTCGAGGACCACTACAGGCGCCTCCAGCCGCCGGTTCACTACGTCCCGTCCCCTCAGGTGAGCTCGCACGACCCCGGGGGGTCACGGGCGTCCACCTGACCACCAGTGTGTTTGTGCCCAGAAGAACGACAACACCTTCCTGCTTCAGGAGCACCTGGATCTGAGACCTGTCGGTTTGATGCGAGTGATTCACAAACACACCTTTTCTTCTTGAATGTCTTTCCATAGATTTGACTTTAACTCGTCCTGCAGTGACGGGAACCTGGTGTTCGAGATCCCGACCCCTCAGCAGATGCTGCTTCAGCACAAAGACAACAGTGTGAGTTTGAAATATCCAACTATTGCCATCAAACTAGTTTAAACATGATGGTTTGACTGGAACTCTTTCAACACATGAACAACAGATCCAGGTCCAGAAGAGTCAAAATAGTTCACACTGACATTGTCTGTCGTGGAATATTTAGTCGTTTCTCCAAATATAATATAACATCATAAAAATCTGATAGAGAAAATATATTTCTTGAGTAAATGACTCTTTCACAGATCGATGACTTGTAACACATTAAGTTTATCATGGAACTAACAATACTTTTTACGTATCACGATACAGGGTTAACGATATATATTGATGTATTAGGACATTAGTGTAGTATTGTCGGGTACTTGACTCTGGTGTTGTGATAGTGTAGTAACAAGGATATATGTGTAGTATTGTCCAGTACTTGACTCTGGTGTTGTGATAGTGTAGTAACAAGTATATATGTGTAGTATTGTCTAGTACTTGACTCTGGTGTTGTGATACTGTAGTAAAAAGTATAAATGTGTAGTATTTTCCAGTACTTGACTCTGGTGTTGTGATAGTGTAGTAACAAGGATATATGTGTAGTATTGTCCAGTACTTGACTCTGGTGTTGTGATACTGTAGTAAAAAGTATAAATGTGTAGTATTGTCCAGTACTTGACTCTGGTGTTGTGATAGTGTAGTAACAAGTATATATGTGTAGTATTGTCCAGTACTTGACTCTGGTGTTGTGATAGTGTAGTAACAAGTATATATGTGTAGTATTGTCCAGTACTTGACTCTGGTGTTGTGATAGTGTAGTAACAAGTATACATGTGTAGTATTGTCGGGTACTTGACTCTGGTGTTGTGATAGTGTAGTAACAAGGATATATGTGTAGTATTGTCCAGTACTTGACTCTGGTGTTGTGATAGTGTAGTAACAAGTATATATGTGTAGTATTGTCTAGTACTTGACTCTGGTGTTGTGATACTGTAGTAAAAAGTATAAATGTGTAGTATTGTCCAGTACTTGACTCTGGTGTTGTGATAGTGTAGTAACAAGTATATATGTGTAGTATTGTCCAGTACTTGACTCTGGTGTTGTGATACTGTAGTAAAAAGTATAAATGTGTAGTATTGTCCAGTACTTGACTCTGGTGTTGTGATAGTGTAGTAACAAGTATATATGTGTAGTATTGTCCAGTACTTGACTCTGGTGTTGTGATAGTGTAGTAACAAGTATATATATTTGTAGTATTGTCCAGTACTTGACTCTGGTGTTGTGATAGTGTAGTAACAAGTATATATGTGTAGTATTGTCCAGTACTTTACTCTGGTGTTGTGATAGTGTAGTAAAAAGTATATATGTGTAGTATTGTCCAGTACTTGACTGGTACTTGACTCCAGATTTACAGACCACATGACTCTTGACGAAGTCGTTGTCGACTGTATCCTCTCGTCCTCAGTCGTCGCCAGGATTATATCGCTCCTTTAGTTGCGAAGGACGTAATGACTGCTGCCATCTAGAGGCGAAAAGTTTAAATGTGACACAAAAAAAGGAACAAACGCAGTACATATTTGCATGTTAATTGTAAAAGAAATAGAATAAAAACAACAATCTTTTTTTGTGACTTGTTGAAGCTTCTGTGTCACTGACTCTGAACCTGTTGACTTGACTTTGATCAACTTTATGAGACGTCGATGGTTCCTTTGTTGACTCGACGAAGACTCTTGGAGTGACTGGAACATGTTTTCAAAGGTGTTTTATGACTCTTGGAGTGACTGGAACATGTTTTCAAAGGTGTTTTATGATTCTTGGAGTGACTGGAACATGTTTTCAAAGGTGTTTTATGATTCTTGGAGTGACTGGAACATGTTTTCAAAGGTGTTTTATGATTCTTGGAGTGACTGGAACATGTTTTCAAAGGTGTTTTATGATTCTTGGAGTCACTGGAACATGTTTTCAAAGGTGTTTTATGATTCTTGGAGTGACTGGAACATGTTTTCAAAGGTGTTTTATGATTCTTGGAGTCACTGGAACATGTTTTCAAAGGTGTTTTATGATTCTTGGAGTGACTGGAACATGTTTTCAAAGGTGTTTTATGACTCTTGGAGTGACTGGAACATGTTTTCAAAGGTGTTTTATGATTCTTGAAGTGACTGGAACATGTTTTCAAAGGTGTTTTATGATTCTTGGAGTGACTGGAACATGTTTTCAAAGGTGTTTTATGATTCTTGGAGTGACTGGAACATGTTTTCAAAGGTGTTTTATGATTCTTGGAGTCACTGGAACATGTTTTCAAAGGTGTTTTATGATTCTTGGAGTCACTGGAACATGTTTTCAAAGGTGTTTTATGATTCTTGGAGTCACTGGAACATGTTTTCAAAGGTGTTTTATGATTCTTGGAGTCACTGGAACATGTTTTCAAAGGTGTTTTATGATTCTTGGAGTGACTGGAACATGTTTTCAAAGGTGTTTTATGACTCTTGGAGTGACTGGAACATGTTTTCAAAGGTGTTTTATGATTCTTGGAGTGACTGGAACATGTTTTCAAAGGTGTTTTATGATTCTTGGAGTGACTGGAACATGTTTTCAAAGGTGTTTTATG